>NC_092607.1:100000-110000 GCF_047663525.1 Anas platyrhynchos
GTGCGGGGGGGGGCATGTCAGCACCCCCCAGACCGAAACCCCAAAACCGCTGCCGTTGACCCCAAAATCGCCGCCGTTGACCCCAAGGTGGCCGCTGGTGACGCCGGTAGGGCCACCGGGCGCCCCGCGGGCCACTGGGAGCGGAAGACGGGCATGAAGCTGCCGGTGGACGGCGGCCACGCTAAAATGCTAGGTCAGCCGCGGGTTGGGGCTTTGGGGGGGAAACCCCATAGGGTCACAACCCCCCCAAAACCCCCCCGGCCACATAGAGACCCCCCCCAGCCCCACAGATCCCACCCCAAACCCTGCAGGTGCTCCCCCAAACCCTACAGGTACCTTCTCCAGATGTTCCCCACAACCTCCCAGCCCCACAAGTACAATGTGTCCGGGCGGCGCCGCGCTAAAATGTGTCTGGGCGGCGCCGCGCTTAAATGTGCCCAGGCGGCGCCGTGCTTAAATGTGTCCGGGCGGCGCCGCGCTAAAATGTGTCTGGGCGGCGCCGCGCTTAAATGTGCCCTAACCCTAACCCTAACCCTAACCCTAACCCTGCATTTCCAGGCATGCTCTGGGCACCCAACATGGCCTCCCGGAAGCCTGGTGCCGGAAAACTATATTTACCAGCATTCCTTGGACAGCCGGAACAGCCAATCACGGGCCGAGTTTTCAAGAATTACATTTACCAGCACGCACTGTAACCCTAGCCCTTACCGCCTTTACAAAAAAGCCTCAAGCCCTAACCCTAAAAATCCTCGAAACCCCTACAGACATAACCCAAAATATTTACCACACTAAACACCTGAAGACCTATGCCTAAAACTCCTAACCCAATAAATTAAGACGTTCAAATCCCAAGCCCACAAAATTAAGACGTTCAAATCCCAAGCCCAAAAAATAGGACTCTCAAAACCTAAACCCAAAAACTAAAACCTAAAAACCCAAAAACCTAAACCCAAAAACGCTCCAAACACTAATCCAAAAAAATAAGACACTCAAAGCACTAACACAAAATATTAAGATGCTCAAAACCCTAACGCAAAAAATTAAGATGCTCCAAACCCTAACCCAAAAAATTAGGACACTCCAAACCCTAACCCTGGAGAACCTAACCTGAAAAAATAAATAAATAAATAAATAAATAAATAAAAATAAAATTTTAAAACCCTAACTCTAAATAATTGACCAAAAAGAAAACCCTAAGACCCTAACCCTAAAAAACCTTTCAACACTACAACCCATAAACTCTAAAACCCTAACACAGTAACCCTGAAAAACTTAAAACCTTAACCCCCAAATCCCTAAAATACTAACCGTTAAAAATCCAAACCTAAACAACTTAAAATCCTAAACATAAACCCTGAGAATACTTACCCTGAAACCCAACCCTAGTGCCCTACCCCTGAAACCTTAAAAGCGTCAATCAATCTTTGGAAAATAACATAGGCTCAGGAGAGGATCTCACTACGCTTACCCTGACTCTGACCCTTACCCTGACCCTAACCCTAACCCTAACCCCTAACCCTAACCCTAACCCTAACCCTAACCCTACCCCTACCCCTAACCCTAACCCTAACCCTAACCCTAACCCTAACCCTAACCCTAACCCCTAACCCTACCCCCCTAACACTACCCCTAACCCCCTAATGATAACCCTAGCCCTAACCCTAACGAACCCTAAACCAAAACCCTAACCCTAACCCTAACCCCCTGGCAACCGCACCCCGCACACTTGGTTCCCCCCTCATTTTGGTTCCCCCCCCGGTGCGCCCCGCAAATGCGTCCCCTCGGCAACCGCACCCCGCACACTTGGTTCCCCCCTCATTTTGGTTCCTCCCCCGGTGCGCCCCGCAAATGCGTCCCCCCGGCAACCGCACCCCGCACACTTGGTTCCCCCCTCATTTTGGTTCCCCCCCCCGGTGCGCCCCGCAAATGCGTCCCCCCGGCAACCGCACCCCACACACTTGGTTTTCCCCTCATTTTGGTTCCCCCCAACCCTTGGGGTCCCCCCAAGCCCCATGGACCACACCCCCCTTGGTGCCCCCCCACAATTTTGTACCCCCCGCCGTCCTACCCGTGCCCGCAGCAGCCGCTCGCGTTCCGCCAGTGCCTCCCGCACCCGACGCTGCATCTCGGCCAGGTGGAGGCAGGCGCTGGGGGGGGGGGAATAAATTGGGGGGGGTGCAATTTGGGGGGTTCTGGGGGCATTTGTGGGGCTGGGGGCGCATTTAGGGGGCGGAGGGGACTGGTTCTCATCTGTGGGACTCGGCGTTGAGCCCCCCCGGGGGCAGCTGCAGGGCCAGGATGCCTGGGGGGGTGCGGGGGGGGGCATGTCAGCACCCCCCAGACCGAAACCCCAAAACCGCTGCCGTTGACCCCAAAATCGCCGCCGTTGACCCCAAGGTGGCCGCTGGTGACGCCGGTAGGGCCACCGGGCGCCCCGCGGGCCACTGGGAGCGGAAGACGGGCATGAAGCTGCCGGTGGACGGCGGCCACGCTAAAATGCTAGGTCAGCCGCGGGTTGGGGCTTTGGGGGGGAAACCCCATAGGGTCACAACCCCCCCAAAACCCCCCCGGCCCCATAGAGACCCCCCCCAGCCCCACAGATCCCACCCCAAACCCTGCAGGTGCTCCCCCAAACCCTACAGGCACCTTCTCCAGATGTTCCCCACAACCTCCCAGCTCCACAAGTACAATGTGTCCGGGCGGCGCCGCGCTAAAACGTGTCTGGGCGGCGCCGCGCTAAATGTGCCCAGGCGGCGCCGTGCTTAAATGTGTCCGGGCGGCGCCGCGCTAAAATGTGTCTGGGCGGCGGCGCGCTAAAATGTGCCCTAACCCTAACCCTAACCCTAACCCTGCATTTCCAGGCATGCTCTGGGCACCCAACATGGCCTCCCGGAAGCCTGGTGCCGGAAAACTATATTTACCAGCATTCCTTGGACAGCCGGAACAGCCAATCACGGGCCGAGTTTTCAAGAATTACATTTACCAGCACGCACTGTAACCCTAGCCCTTACCGCCTTTACAAAAAAGCCTCAAGCCCTAACCCTAAAAATCCTCGAAACCCCTACAGACATAACCCAAAATATTTACCACACTAAACACCTGAAGACCTATGCCTAAAACTCCTAACCCAATAAATTAAGACGTTCAAATCCCAAGCCCACAAAATTAAGACGTTCAAATCCCAAGCCCAAAAAATAGGACTCTCAAAACCTAAACCCAAAAACTAAAACCTAAAAACCCAAAAACCTAAACCCAAAAACGCTCCAAACACTAATCCAAAAAAATAAGACACTCAAAGCACTAACACAAAATATTAAGATGCTCAAAACCCTAACGCAAAAAATTAAGATGCTCCAAACCCTAACCCAAAAAATTAGGACACTCCAAACCCTAACCCTGGAGAACCTAACCTGAAAAAATAAATAAATAAATAAATAAATAAATAAATAAATAAATAAATAAAAAAAAATAAAATTTTAAAACCCTAACTCTAAATAATTGACCAAAAAGAAAACCCTAAGACCCTAACCCTAAAAAACCTTTCAACACTACAACCCATAAACTCTAAAACCCTAACACAGTAACCCTGAAAAACTTAAAACCTTAACCCCCAAATCCCTAAAATACTAACCGTTAAAAATCCAAACCTAAACAACTTAAAATCCTAAACATAAACCCTGAGAATACTTACCCTGAAACCCAACCCTAGTGCCCTACCCCTGAAACCTTAAAAGCGTCAATCAATCTTTGGAAAATAACATAGGCTCAGGAGAGGATCTCACTACGCTTACCCTGACTCTGACCCTTACCCTGACCCTAACCCTAACCCTAACCCCTAACCCTAACCCTAACCCTAACCCTAACCCTAACCCTACCCCTACCCCTAACCCTAACCCTAACCCTAACCCTAACCCTAACCCTAACCCCTAACCCTACCCCCCTAACACTACCCCTAACCCCCTAATGATAACCCTAGCCCTAACCCTAACGAACCCTAAACCAAAACCCTAACCCTAACCCTAACCCCCTGGCAACCGCACCCCGCACACTTGGTTCCCCCCTCATTTTGGTTCCCCCCCCCCCCCCCCTTGGGTTCCCCTCAAGCCCCATGGACCCCCTCGGTGCTCCCCGCAAATGCGTCCCCCCGGCAACCGCACCCCGCACACTTGGTTCCCCCCTCATTTTGGTTCCTCCCCCGGTGCGCCCTGCAAATGCGTCCCCCCGGCAACCGCACCCCGCACACTTGGTTCCCCCCTCATTTTGGTTCCCCCCCCGGTGCGCCCCGCAAATGCGTCCCCTCGGCAACCGCACCCCGCACACTTGGTTCCCCCCTCATTTTGGTTCCCCCCCCGGTGCGCCCTGCAAATGCGTCCCCCCGGCAACCGCACCCCGCACACTTGGTTCCCCCCTCATTTTGGTTCCCCCCCCGGTGCGCCCCGCAAATGCCTCCCCCCGGCAACCGCACCCCGCACACTTGGTTCCCCCCTCATTTTGGTTCCCCCCCCCGGTGCGCCCCGCAAATGCGTCCCCCTGGCAACCGCACCCCGCACACTTGGTTCCCCCCTCATTTTGGTTCCCCCCCCGGTGCGCCCCGCAAATGCGTCCCCCCGGCAACCGCACCCCACACACTTGGTTTTCCCCTCATTTTGGTTCCCCCCAACCCTTGGGGTCCCCCCAAGCCCCATGGACCACACCCCCCTTGGTGCCCCCCCACAATTTTGTACCCCCCGCCGTCCTACCCGTGCCCGCAGCAGCCGCTCGCGTTCCGCCAGTGCCTCCCGCACCCGACGCTGCATCTCGGCCAGGTGGAGGCAGGCGCTGGGGGGGGGGGAATAAATTGGGGGGGGTGCAATTTGGGGGGTTCTGGGGGCATTTGTGGGGCTGGGGGCGCATTTAGGGGGCGGAGGGGACTGGTTCTCATCTGTAGGACTCGGCGTTGAGCCCCCCCGGGGGCAGCTGCAGGGCCAGGATGCCTGGGGGGGTGCGGGGGGGGGCATGTCAGCACCCCCCAGACCGAAACCCCAAAACCGCTGCCGTTGACCCCAAAATCGCCGCCGTTGACCCCAAGGTGGCCGCTGGTGACGCCGGTAGGGCCACCGGGCGCCCCGCGGGCCACTGGGAGCGGAAGACGGGCATGAAGCTGCCGGTGGACGGCGGCCACGCTAAAATGCTAGGTCAGCCGCGGGTTGGGGCTTTGGGGGGGAAACCCCATAGGGTCACAACCCCCCCAAAACCCCCCCGGCCCCATAGAGACCCCCCCCAGCCCCACAGATCCCACCCCAAACCCTGCAGGTGCTCCCCCAAACCCTACAGGCACCTTCTCCAGATGTTCCCCACAACCTCCCAGCTCCACAAGTACAATGTGTCCGGGCGGCGCCGCGCTAAAATGTGTCTGGGCGGCGGCGCGCTAAAATGTGCCCTAACCCTAACCCTAACCCTAACCCTGCATTTCCAGGCATGCTCTGGGCACCCAACATGGCCTCCCGGAAGCCTGGTGCCGGAAAACTATATTTACCAGCATTCCTTGGACAGCCGGAACAGCCAATCACGGGCCGAGTTTTCAAGAATTACATTTACCAGCACGCACTGTAACCCTAGCCCTTACCGCCTTTACAAAAAAGCCTCAAGCCCTAACCCTAAAAATCCTCGAAACCCCTACAGACATAACCCAAAATATTTACCACACTAAACACCTGAAGACCTATGCCTAAAACTCCTAACCCAATAAATTAAGACGTTCAAATCCCAAGCCCACAAAATTAAGACGTTCAAATCCCAAGCCCAAAAAATAGGACTCTCAAAACCTAAACCCAAAAACTAAAACCTAAAAACCCAAAAACCTAAACCCAAAAACGCTCCAAACACTAATCCAAAAAAATAAGACACTCAAAGCACTAACACAAAATATTAAGATGCTCAAAACCCTAACGCAAAAAATTAAGATGCTCCAAACCCTAACCCAAAAAATTAGGACACTCCAAACCCTAACCCTGGAGAACCTAACCTGAAAAAAAAAATAAATAAATAAATAAATAAATAAATAAATAAATAAATAAATAAAAATAAAATTTTAAAACCCTAACTCTAAATAATTGACCAAAAAGAAAACCCTAAGACCCTAACCCTAAAAAACCTTTCAACACTACAACCCATAAACTCTAAAACCCTAACACAGTAACCCTGAAAAACTTAAAACCTTAACCCCCAAATCCCTAAAATACTAACCGTTAAAAATCCAAACCTAAACAACTTAAAATCCTAAACATAAACCCTGAGAATACTTACCCTGAAACCCAACCCTAGTGCCCTACCCCTGAAACCTTAAAAGCGTCAATCAATCTTTGGAAAATAACATAGGCTCAGGAGAGGATCTCACTACGCTTACCCTGACTCTGACCCTTACCCTGACCCTAACCCTAACCCTAACCCCTAACCCTAACCCTAACCCTAACCCTAACCCTAACCCTACCCCTACCCCTAACCCTAACCCTAACCCTAACCCTAACCCTAACCCTAACCCCTAACCCTACCCCCCTAACACTACCCCTAACCCCCTAATGATAACCCTAGCCCTAACCCTAACGAACCCTAAACCAAAACCCTAACCCTAACCCTAACCCCCTGGCAACCGCACCCCGCACACTTGGTTCCCCCCTCATTTTGGTTCCCCCCCCCGGTGCGCCCCGCAAATGCGTCCCCCCGGCAACCGCACCCCACACACTTGGTTTTCCCCTCATTTTGGTTCCCCCCAACCCTTGGGGTCCCCCCAAGCCCCATGGACCACACCCCCCTTGGTGCCCCCCCACAATTTTGTACCCCCCGCCGTCCTACCCGTGCCCGCAGCAGCCGCTCGCGTTCCGCCAGTGCCTCCCGCACCCGACGCTGCATCTCGGCCAGGTGGAGGCAGGCGCTGGGGGGGGGGGAATAAATTGGGGGGGGTGCAATTTGGGGGGTTCTGGGGGCATTTGTGGGGCTGGGGGCGCATTTAGGGGGCGGAGGGGACTGGTTCTCATCTGTGGGACTCGGCGTTGAGCCCCCCCGGGGGCAGCTGCAGGGCCAGGATGCCTGGGGGGGTGCGGGGGGGGCATGTCAGCACCCCCCAGACCGAAACCCCAAAACCGCTGCCGTTGACCCCAAAATCGCCGCCGTTGACCCCAAGGTGGCCGCTGGTGACGCCGGTAGGGCCACCGGGCGCCCCGCGGGCCACTGGGAGCGGAAGACGGGCATGAAGCTGCCGGTGGACGGCGGCCACGCTAAAATGCTAGGTCAGCCGCGGGTTGGGGCTTTGGGGGGGAAACCCCATAGGGTCACAACCCCCCCAAAACCCCCCCGGCCCCATAGAGACCCCCCCCAGCCCCACAGATCCAACCCCAAACCCTGCAGGTGCTCCCCCAAACCCTACAGGTACCTTCTCCAGATGTTCCCCACAACCTCCCAGCCCCACAAGTACAATGTGTCCGGGCGGCGCCGCGCTAAAATGTGTCTGGGCGGCGCCGCGCTTAAATGTGCCCAGGCGGCGCCGTGCTTAAATGTGTCCGGGCGGCGCCGCGCTAAAATGTGTCTGGGCGGCGCCGCGCTTAAATGTGCCCTAACCCTAACCCTAACCCTAACCCTGCATTTCCAGGCATGCTCTGGGCACCCAACATGGCCTCCCGGAAGCCTGGTGCCGGAAAACTATATTTACCAGCATTCCTTGGACAGCCGGAACAGCCAATCACGGGCCGAGTTTTCAAGAATTACATTTACCAGCACGCACTGTAACCCTAGCCCTTACCGCCTTTACAAAAAAGCCTCAAGCCCTAACCCTAAAAATCCTCGAAACCCCTACAGACATAACCCAAAATATTTACCACACTAAACACCTGAAGACCTATGCCTAAAACTCCTAACCCAATAAATTAAGACGTTCAAATCCCAAGCCCACAAAATTAAGACGTTCAAATCCCAAGCCCAAAAAATAGGACTCTCAAAACCTAAACCCAAAAACTAAAACCTAAAAACCCAAAAACCTAAACCCAAAAACGCTCCAAACACTAATCCAAAAAAATAAGACACTCAAAGCACTAACACAAAATATTAAGATGCTCAAAACCCTAACGCAAAAAATTAAGATGCTCCAAACCCTAACCCAAAAAAGTAGGACACTCCAAACCCTAACCCTGGAGAACCTAACCTGAAAAAATAAATAAATAAATAAATAAATAAATAAATAAATAAATAAATAAATAAAAATAAAATTTTAAAACCCTAACTCTAAATAATTGACCAAAAAGAAAACCCTAAGACCCTAACCCTAAAAAACCTTTCAACACTACAACCCATAAACTCTAAAACCCTAACACAGTAACCCTGAAAAACTTAAAACCTTAACCCCCAAATCCCTAAAATACTAACCGTTAAAAATCCAAACCTAAACAACTTAAAATCCTAAACATAAACCCTGAGAATACTTACCCTGAAACCCAACCCTAGTGCCCTACCCCTGAAACCTTAAAAGCGTCAATCAATCTTTGGAAAATAACATAGGCTCAGGAGAGGATCTCACTACGCTTACCCTGACTCTGACCCTGACCCTAACCCTAACCCTAACCCTAACCCCTAACCCTAACCCTAACCCTAACCCTAACCCTAACCCTAACCCTAACCCTAACCCTAACCCTAACCCTAACCCTAACCCTAACCCTAACCCCTAACCCTACCCCCCTAACACTACCCCTAACCCCCTAATGATAACCCTAGCCCTAACCCTAACGAACCCTAAACCAAAACCCTAACCCTAACCCTAACCCCCTGGCAACCGCACCCCGCACACTTGGTTCCCCCCTCATTTTGGTTCCCCCCCCGGTGCGCCCCGCAAATGCGTCCCCCCGGCAACCGCACCCCACACACTTGGTTTTCCCCTCATTTTGGTTCCCCCCAACCCTTGGGGTCCCCCCAAGCCCCATGGACCACACCCCCCTTGGTGCCCCCCCACAATTTTGTACCCCCCGCCGTCCTACCCGTGCCCGCAGCAGCCGCTCGCGTTCCGCCAGTGCCTCCCGCACCCGACGCTGCATCTCGGCCAGGTGGAGGCAGGCGCTGGGGGGGGGGGAATAAATTGGGGGGGGTGCAATTTGGGGGGTTCTGGGGGCATTTGTGGGGCTGGGGGCGCATTTAGGGGGCGGAGGGGACTGGTTCTCATCTGTAGGACTCGGCGTTGAGCCCCCCCGGGGGCAGCTGCAGGGCCAGGATGCCTGGGGGGGTGCGGGGGGGGGCATGTCAGCACCCCCCAGACCGAAACCCCAAAACCGCTGCCGTTGACCCCAAAATCGCCGCCGTTGACCCCAAGGTGGCCGCTGGTGACGCCGGTAGGGCCACCGGGCGCCCCGCGGGCCACTGGGAGCGGAAGACGGGCATGAAGCTGCCGGTGGACGGCGGCCACGCTAAAATGCTAGGTCAGCCGCGGGTTGGGGCTTTGGGGGGGAAACCCCATAGGGTCACAACCCCCCCAAAACCCCCCCGGCCCCATAGAGACCCCCCCCAGCCCCACAGATCCAACCCCAAACCCTGCAGGTGCTCCCCCAAACCCTACAGGTACCTTCTCCAGATGTTCCCCACAACCTCCCAGCCCCACAAGTACAATGTGTCCGGGCGGCGCCGCGCTAAAATGTGTCTGGGCGGCGCCGCGCTTAAATGTGCCCAGGCGGCGCCGTGCTTAAATGTGTCCGGGCGGCGCCGCGCTAAAATGTGTCTGGGCGGCGCCGCGCTTAAATGTGCCCTAACCCTAACCCTAACCCTAACCCTAACCCTGCATTTCCAGGCATGCTCTGGGCACCCAACATGGCCTCCCGGAAGCCTGGTGCCGGAAAACTATATTTACCAGCATTCCTTGGACAGCCGGAACAGCCAATCACGGGCCGAGTTTTCAAGAATTACATTTACCAGCACGCACTGTAACCCTAGCCCTTACCGCCTTTACAAAAAAGCCTCAAGCCCTAACCCTAAAAATCCTCGAAACCCC
>NC_092607.1:112500-127500 GCF_047663525.1 Anas platyrhynchos
TATATTTACCAGCATTCCTTGGACAGCCGGAACAGCCAATCACGGGCCGAGTTTTCAAGAATTACATTTACCAGCACGCACTGTAACCCTAGCCCTTACCGCCTTTACAAAAAAGCCTCAAGCCCTAACCCTAAAAATCCTCGAAACCCCTACAGACATAACCCAAAATATTTACCACACTAAACACCTGAAGACCTATGCCTAAAACTCCTAACCCAATAAATTAAGACGTTCAAATCCCAAGCCCACAAAATTAAGACATTCAAATCCCAAGCCCAAAAAATAGGACTCTCAAAACCTAAACCCAAAAACTAAAACCTAAAAACCCAAAAACCTAAACCCAAAAACGCTCCAAACACTAATCCAAAAAAATAAGACACTCAAAGCACTAACACAAAATATTAAGATGCTCAAAACCCTAACGCAAAAAATTAAGATGCTCCAAACCCTAACCCAAAAAAGTAGGACACTCCAAACCCTAACCCTGGAGAACCTAACCTGAAAAAATAAATAAATAAATAAATAAAAATAAAATTTTAAAACCCTAACTCTAAATAATTGACCAAAAAGAAAACCCTAAGACCCTAACCCTAAAAAACCTTTCAACACTACAACCCATAAACTCTAAAACCCTAACACAGTAACCCTGAAAAACTTAAAACCTTAACCCCCAAATCCCTAAAATACTAACCGTTAAAAATCCAAACCTAAACAACTTAAAATCCTAAACATAAACCCTGAGAATACTTACCCTGAAACCCAACCCTAGTGCCCTACCCCTGAAACCTTAAAAGCGTCAATCAATCTTTGGAAAATAACATAGGCTCAGGAGAGGATCTCACTACGCTTACCCTGACTCTGACCCTTACCCTGACCCTAACCCTAACCCTAACCCCTAACCCTAACCCTAACCCTAACCCTAACCCTAACCCTACCCCTACCCCTAACCCTAACCCTAACCCTAACCCTAACCCTAACCCTAACCCCTAACCCTACCCCCCTAACACTACCCCTAACCCCCTAATGATAACCCTAACCCTAACCCTAACGAACCCTAAACCAAAACCCTAACCCTAACCCTAACCCCCTGGCAACCGCACCCCGCACACTTGGTTCCCCCCTCATTTTGGTTCCCCCCCCCCCCCCTTGGGTTCCCCTCAAGCCCCATGGACCCCCTCGGTGCTCCCCGCAAATGCGTCCCCCCGGCAACCGCACCCCGCACACTTGGTTCCCCCCTCATTTTGGTTCCTCCCCCGGTGCGCCCTGCAAATGCGTCCCCCCGGCAACCGCACCCCGCACACTTGGTTCCCCCCTCATTTTGGTTCCCCCCCCGGTGCGCCCCGCAAATGCGTCCCCTCGGCAACCGCACCCCGCACACTTGGTTCCCCCCTCATTTTGGTTCCCCCCCCCGGTGCGCCCCGCAAATGCGTCCCCCCGGCAACCGCACCCCGCACACTTGGTTCCCCCCTCATTTTGGTTCCCCCCCCCGGTGCGCCCCGCAAATGCGTCCCCCCGGCAACCGCACCCCACACACTTGGTTTTCCCCTCATTTTGGTTCCCCCCAACCCTTGGGGTCCCCCCAAGCCCCATGGACCACACCCCCCTTGGTGCCCCCCCACAATTTTGTACCCCCCGCCGTCCTACCCGTGCCCGCAGCAGCCGCTCGCGTTCCGCCAGTGCCTCCCGCACCCGACGCTGCATCTCGGCCAGGTGGAGGCAGGCGCTGGGGGGGGGGGAATAAATTGGGGGGGGTGCAATTTGGGGGGTTCTGGGGGCATTTGTGGGGCTGGGGGCGCATTTAGGGGGCGGAGGGGACTGGTTCTCATCTGTAGGACTCGGCGTTGAGCCCCCCCGGGGGCAGCTGCAGGGCCAGGATGCCTGGGGGGGTGCGGGGGGGGGCATGTCAGCACCCCCCAGACCGAAACCCCAAAACCGCTGCCGTTGACCCCAAAATCGCCGCCGTTGACCCCAAGGTGGCCGCTGGTGACGCCGGTAGGGCCACCGGGCGCCCCGCGGGCCACTGGGAGCGGAAGACGGGCATGAAGCTGCCGGTGGACGGCGGCCACGCTAAAATGCTAGGTCAGCCGCGGGTTGGGGCTTTGGGGGGGAAACCCCATAGGGTCACAACCCCCCCAAAACCCCCCCGGCCCCATAGAGACCCCCCCCAGCCCCACAGATCCCACCCCAAACCCTGCAGGTGCTCCCCCAAACCCTACAGGCACCTTCTCCAGATGTTCCCCACAACCTCCCAGCTCCACAAGTACAATGTGTCCGGGCGGCGCCGCGCTAAAATGTGTCTGGGCGGCGCCGCGCTAAATGTGCCCAGGCGGCGCCGTGCTTAAATGTGTCCGGGCGGCGCCGCGCTAAAATGTGTCTGGGCGGCGGCGCGCTAAAATGTGCCCTAACCCTAACCCTAACCCTAACCCTAACCCTGCATTTCCAGGCATGCTCTGGGCACCCAACATGGCCTCCCGGAAGCCTGGTGCCGGAAAACTATATTTACCAGCATTCCTTGGACAGCCGGAACAGCCAATCACGGGCCGAGTTTTCAAGAATTACATTTACCAGCACGCACTGTAACCCTAGCCCTTACCGCCTTTACAAAAAAGCCTCAAGCCCTAACCCTAAAAATCCTCGAAACCCCTACAGACATAACCCAAAATATTTACCACACTAAACACCTGAAGACCTATGCCTAAAACTCCTAACCCAATAAATTAAGACGTTCAAATCCCAAGCCCACAAAATTAAGACATTCAAATCCCAAGCCCAAAAAATAGGACTCTCAAAACCTAAACCCAAAAACTAAAACCTAAAAACCCAAAAACCTAAACCCAAAAACGCTCCAAACACTAATCCAAAAAAATAAGACACTCAAAGCACTAACACAAAATATTAAGATGCTCAAAACCCTAACGCAAAAAATTAAGATGCTCCAAACCCTAACCCAAAAAATTAGGACACTCCAAACCCTAACCCTGGAGAACCTAACCTGAAAAAATAAATAAATAAATAAATAAATAAATAAAAATAAAATTTAAAACCCTAACTCTAAATAATTGACCAAAAAGAAAACCCTAAGACCCTAACCCTAAAAAACCTTTCAACACTACAACCCATAAACTCTAAAACCCTAACACAGTAACCCTGAAAAACTTAAAACCTTAACCCCCAAATCCCTAAAATACTAACCGTTAAAAATCCAAACCTAAACAACTTAAAATCCTAAACATAAACCCTGAGAATACTTACCCTGAAACCCAACCCTAGTGCCCTACCCCTGAAACCTTAAAAGCGTCAATCAATCTTTGGAAAATAACATAGGCTCAGGAGAGGATCTCACTACGCTTACCCTGACTCTGACCCTTACCCTGACCCTAACCCTAACCCTAACCCCTAACCCTAACCCTAACCCTAACCCTAACCCTAACCCTACCCCTACCCCTAACCCTAACCCTAACCCTAACCCTAACCCTAACCCTAACCCCTAACCCTACCCCCCTAACACTACCCCTAACCCCCTAATGATAACCCTAGCCCTAACCCTAACGAACCCTAAACCAAAACCCTAACCCTAACCCTAACCCCCTGGCAACCGCACCCCGCACACTTGGTTCCCCCCTCATTTTGGTTCCCCCCCCCGGTGCGCCCCGCAAATGCGTCCCCCCGGCAACCGCACCCCGCACACTTGGTTCCCCCCTCATTTTGGTTCCCCCCCCCGGTGCGCCCCGCAAATGCGTCCCCCCGGCAACCGCACCCCACACACTTGGTTTTCCCCTCATTTTGGTTCCCCCCAACCCTTGGGGTCCCCCCAAGCCCCATGGACCACACCCCCCTTGGTGCCCCCCCACAATTTTGTACCCCCCGCCGTCCTACCCGTGCCCGCAGCAGCCGCTCGCGTTCCGCCAGTGCCTCCCGCACCCGACGCTGCATCTCGGCCAGGTGGAGGCAGGCGCTGGGGGGGGGGGAATAAATTGGGGGGGGTGCAATTTGGGGGGTTCTGGGGGCATTTGTGGGGCTGGGGGCGCATTTAGGGGGCGGAGGGGACTGGTTCTCATCTGTAGGACTCGGCGTTGAGCCCCCCCGGGGGCAGCTGCAGGGCCAGGATGCCTGGGGGGGTGCGGGGGGGGGCATGTCAGCACCCCCCAGACCGAAACCCCAAAACCGCTGCCGTTGACCCCAAAATCGCCGCCGTTGACCCCAAGGTGGCCGCTGGTGACGCCGGTAGGGCCACCGGGCGCCCCGCGGGCCACTGGGAGCGGAAGACGGGCATGAAGCTGCCGGTGGACGGCGGCCACGCTAAAATGCTAGGTCAGCCGCGGGTTGGGGCTTTGGGGGGGAAACCCCATAGGGTCACAACCCCCCCAAAACCCCCCCGGCCCCATAGAGACCCCCCCCAGCCCCACAGATCCCACCCCAAACCCTGCAGGTGCTCCCCCAAACCCTACAGGTACCTTCTCCAGATGTTCCCCACAACCTCCCAGCCCCACAAGTACAATGTGTCCGGGCGGCGCCGCGCTAAAATGTGTCTGGGCGGCGCCGCGCTTAAATGTGCCCAGGTGGCGCCGTGCTTAAATGTGTCCGGGCGGCGCCGCGCTAAAATGTGTCTGGGCGGCGCCGCGCTTAAATGTGCCCTAACCCTAACCCTAACCCTAACCCTAACCCTGCATTTCCAGGCATGCTCTGGGCACCCAACATGGCCTCCCGGAAGCCTGGTGCCGGAAAACTATATTTACCAGCATTCCTTGGACAGCCGGAACAGCCAATCACGGGCCGAGTTTTCAAGAATTACATTTACCAGCACGCACTGTAACCCTAGCCCTTACCGCCTTTACAAAAAAGCCTCAAGCCCTAACCCTAAAAATCCTCGAAACCCCTACAGACATAACCCAAAATATTTACCACACTAAACACCTGAAGACCTATGCCTAAAACTCCTAACCCAATAAATTAAGACGTTCAAATCCCAAGCCCACAAAATTAAGACGTTCAAATCCCAAGCCCAAAAAATAGGACTCTCAAAACCTAAACCCAAAAACTAAAACCTAAAAACCCAAAAACCTAAACCCAAAAACGCTCCAAACACTAATCCAAAAAAATAAGACACTCAAAGCACTAACACAAAATATTAAGATGCTCAAAACCCTAACGCAAAAAATTAAGATGCTCCAAACCCTAACCCAAAAAATTAGGACACTCCAAACCCTAACCCTGGAGAACCTAACCTGAAAAAATAAATAAATAAATAAATAAATAAATAAAAATAAAATTTAAAACCCTAACTCTAAATAATTGACCAAAAAGAAAACCCTAAGACCCTAACCCTAAAAAACCTTTCAACACTACAACCCATAAACTCTAAAACCCTAACACAGTAACCCTGAAAAACTTAAAACCTTAACCCCCAAATCCCTAAAATACTAACCGTTAAAAATCCAAACCTAAACAACTTAAAATCCTAAACATAAACCCTGAGAATACTTACCCTGAAACCCAACCCTAGTGCCCTACCCCTGAAACCTTAAAAGCGTCAATCAATCTTTGGAAAATAACATAGGCTCAGGAGAGGATCTCACTACGCTTACCCTGACTCTGACCCTTACCCTGACCCTAACCCTAACCCTAACCCCTAACCCTAACCCTAACCCTAACCCTAACCCTACCCCTACCCCTAACCCTAAACCTAACCCTAACCCTAACCCTAACCCTAACCCTAACCCCTAACCCTACCCCCCTAACACTACCCCTAACCCCCTAATGATAACCCTAGCCCTAACCCTAACGAACCCTAAACCAAAACCCTAACCCTAACCCTAACCCCCTGGCAACCGCACCCCGCACACTTGGTTCCCCCCTCATTTTGGTTCCCCCCCCGGTGCGCCCCGCAAATGCGTCCCCTCGGCAACCGCACCCCGCACACTTGGTTCCCCCCTCATTTTGGTTCCCCCCCCCGGTGCGCCCCGCAAATGCGTCCCCCCGGCAACCGCACCCCGCACACTTGGTTCCCCCCTCATTTTGGTTCCCCCCCCCGGTGCGCCCCGCAAATGCGTCCCCCCGGCAACCGCACCCCACACACTTGGTTTTCCCCTCATTTTGGTTCCCCCCAACCCTTGGGGTCCCCCCAAGCCCCATGGACCACACCCCCCTTGGTGCCCCCCCACAATTTTGTACCCCCCGCCGTCCTACCCGTGCCCGCAGCAGCCGCTCGCGTTCCGCCAGTGCCTCCCGCACCCGACGCTGCATCTCGGCCAGGTGGAGGCAGGCGCTGGGGGGGGGGGAATAAATTGGGGGGGGTGCAATTTGGGGGGTTCTGGGGGCATTTGTGGGGCTGGGGGCGCATTTAGGGGGCGGAGGGGACTGGTTCTCATCTGTAGGACTCGGCGTTGAGCCCCCCCGGGGGCAGCTGCAGGGCCAGGATGCCTGGGGGGGTGCGGGGGGGGGCATGTCAGCACCCCCCAGACCGAAACCCCAAAACCGCTGCCGTTGACCCCAAAATCGCCGCCGTTGACCCCAAGGTGGCCGCTGGTGACGCCGGTAGGGCCACCGGGCGCCCCGCGGGCCACTGGGAGCGGAAGACGGGCATGAAGCTGCCGGTGGACGGCGGCCACGCTAAAATGCTAGGTCAGCCGCGGGTTGGGGCTTTGGGGGGGAAACCCCATAGGGTCACAACCCCCCCAAAACCCCCCCGGCCCCATAGAGACCCCCCCCAGCCCCACAGATCCCACCCCAAACCCTGCAGGTGCTCCCCCAAACCCTACAGGTACCTTCTCCAGATGTTCCCCACAACCTCCCAGCCCCACAAGTACAATGTGTCCGGGCGGCGCCGCGCTAAAATGTGTCTGGGCGGCGCCGCGCTTAAATGTGCCCAGGCGGCGCCGTGCTTAAATGTGTCCGGGCGGCGCCGCGCTAAAATGTGTCTGGGCGGCGCCGCGCTTAAATGTGCCCTAACCCTAACCCTAACCCTAACCCTAACCCTGCATTTCCAGGCATGCTCTGGGCACCCAACATGGCCTCCCGGAAGCCTGGTGCCGGAAAACTATATTTACCAGCATTCCTTGGACAGCCGGAACAGCCAATCACGGGCCGAGTTTTCAAGAATTACATTTACCAGCACGCACTGTAACCCTAGCCCTTACCGCCTTTACAAAAAAGCCTCAAGCCCTAACCCTAAAAATCCTCGAAACCCCTACAGACATAACCCAAAATATTTACCACACTAAACACCTGAAGACCTATGCCTAAAACTCCTAACCCAATAAATTAAGACGTTCAAATCCCAAGCCCACAAAATTAAGACGTTCAAATCCCAAGCCCAAAAAATAGGACTCTCAAAACCTAAACCCAAAAACTAAAACCTAAAAACCCAAAAACCTAAACCCAAAAACGCTCCAAACACTAATCCAAAAAAATAAGACACTCAAAGCACTAACACAAAATATTAAGATGCTCAAAACCCTAACGCAAAAAATTAAGATGCTCCAAACCCTAACCCAAAAAATTAGGACACTCCAAACCCTAACCCTGGAGAACCTAACCTGAAAAAATAAATAAATAAATAAATAAATAAATAAATAAATAAAAATAAAATTTTAAAACCCTAACCCTAAATAATTGACCAAAAAGAAAACCCTAAGACCCTAACCCTAAAAAACCTTTCAACACTACAACCCATAAACTCTAAAACCCTAGCACAGTAACCCTGAAAAACTTAAAACCTTAACCCCCAAATCCCTAAAATACTAACCGTTAAAAATCCAAACCTAAACAACTTAAAATCCTAAACATAAACCCTGAGAATACTTACCCTGAAACCCAACCCTAGTGCCCTACCCCTGAAACCTTAAAAGCGTCAATCAATCTTTGGAAAATAACATAGGCTCAGGAGAGGATCTCACTACGCTTACCCTGACTCTGACCCTTACCCTGACCCTAACCCTAACCCTAACCCCTAAGCCTAACCCTAACCCTAACCCTAACCCTACCCCTACCCCTAACCCTAAACCTAACCCTAACCCTAACCCTAACCCTAACCCTAACCCCTAACCCTACCCCCCTAACACTACCCCTAACCCCCTAATGATAACCCTAGCCCTAACCCTAACGAACCCTAACTCTAAACCAAAACCCTAACCCTAACCCTAACACCCTGGCAACCGCACCCCGCACACTTGGTTCCCCCCTCATTTTAGTTCCCCCCCCCCCCCCTTGGGTTCCCCTCAAGCCCCATGGACCCCCCCTCGGTGCTCCCCGCAAATGCGTCCCCCTGGCAACCGCACCCCGCACACTTGGTTCCCCCCTCATTTTGGTTCCCCCCCTGGTGCGCCCCGCAAATGCGTCCCCCCGGCAACCGCACCCCGCACACTTGGTTTTCCCCTCATTTTGGTTCCCCCCAACCCTTGGGGTCCCCCCAAGCCCCATGGACCACACCCCCCTTGGTGCCCCCCCACAATTTTGTACCCCCCGCCGTCCTACCCGTGCCCGCAGCAGCCGCTCGCGTTCCGCCAGTGCCTCCCGCACCCGACGCTGCATCTCGGCCAGGTGGAGGCAGGCGCTGGGGGGGGGGGAATAAATTGGGGGGGGGCAATTTGGGGGGTTCTGGGGGCATTTGTGGGGCTGGGGGCGCATTTAGGGGGCGGAGGGGACTGGTTCTCATCTGTAGGACTCGGCGTTGAGCCCCCCCGGGGGCAGCTGCAGGGCCAGGATGCCTGGGGGGTGCGGGGGGGGGCATGTCAGCACCCCCCAGACCGAAACCCCAAAACCGCTGCCGTTGACCCCAAAATCGCCGCCGTTGACCCCAAGGTGGCCGCTGGTGACGCCGGTAGGGCCACCGGGTGCCCCGCGGGCCACTGGGAGCGGAAGACGGGCATGAAGCTGCCGGTGGACGGCGGCCACGCTAAAATGCTAGGTCAGCCGCGGGTTGGGGCTTTGGGGGGGGCACCCCATAGGGTCACAACCCCCCCAAAACCCCCCCGGCCCCATAGAGACCCCCCCCAGCCCCACAGATCCCACCCCAAACCCTGCAGGTGCTCCCCCAAACCCTACAGGCACCTTCTCCAGATGTTCCCCACAATCTCCCAGCCCCACAAGTACAATGCATCCGGGCGTCGCCGCGCTAAAATGTGTCTGGGCGGCGCCGCGCTTAAATGTGCCCAGGCGGCGCCGTGCTTAAATGTGTCCGGGCGGCGCCGCGCTAAAATGTGTCTGGGCGGCGGCGCGCTAAAATGTGCCCTAACCCTAACCCTAACCCTAACCCTGCATTTCCAGGCATGCTCTGGGCACCCAACATGGCCTCCCGGAAGCCTGGTGCCGGAAAACTATATTTACCAGCATTCCTTGGACAGCCGGAACAGCCAATCACGGGCCGAGTTTTCAAGAATTACATTTACCAGCACGCACTGTAACCCTAGCCCTTACCGCCTTTACAAAAAAGCCTCAAGCCCTAACCCTAAAAATCCTCGAAACCCCTACAGACATAACCCAAAATATTTACCACACTAAACACCTGAAGACCTATGCCTAAAACTCCTAACCCAATAAATTAAGACGTTCAAATCCCAAGCCCACAAAATTAAGACGCTCAAATCCCAAGCCCAAAAAATAGGACTCTCAAAACCTAAACCCAAAAACTAAAACCTAAAAACCCAAAAACCTAAACCCAAAAACGCTCCAAACACTAATCCAAAAAAATAAGACACTCAAAGCACTAACACAAAATATTAAGATGCTCAAAACCCTAACGCAAAAAATTAAGATGCTCCAAACCCTAACCCAAAAAATTAGGACACTCCAAACCCTAACCCTGGAAAACCTAACCTGAAAAAATAAATAAATAAATAAATAAATAAATAAATAAATAAATAAAAATAAAATTTTAAAACCCTAACCCTAAATAATTGACCAAAAAGAAAACCCTAAGACCCTAACCCTAAAAAACCTTTCAACACTACAACCCATAAACTCTAAAACCCTAACACAGTAACCCTGAAAAACTTAAAACCTTAACCCCCAAATCCCTAAAATACTAACCGTTAAAAATCCAAACCTAAACAACTTAAAATCCTAAACATAAACCCTGAGAATACTTACCCTGAAACCCAACCCTAGTGCCCTACCCCTGAAACCTTAAAAGCGTCAATCAATCTTTGGAAAATAACATAGGCTTAGGAGAGGATCTCACTACGCTTACCCTGACTCTGACCCTTACCCTGACCCTAACCCTAACCCTAACCCCTAACCCTAACCCTAACCCTAATCCTAACCCTACCCCTACCCCTACCCCTAACCCTAACCCTAACCCTAACCCTAACCCTAACCCTAACCCTAACCCTAACCCCTAACCCTACCCCCCTAACACTACCCCTAAACCCCTAATGATAACCCTAGCCCTAACCCTAACGAACCCTAACCCTAAACCAAAACCCTAACCCTAACCCTAACCCCCTGGCAACCGCACCCCGCACACTTGGTTCCCCCCTCATTTTGGTTCCCCCCCCCCCCCCCCTTGGGTTCCCCTCAAGCCCCATGGACCCCCTCGGTGCTCCCCGCAAATGCGTCCCCCCGGCAACCGCACCCCGCACACTTGGTTCCCCCCTCATTTTGGTTCCTCCCCCGGTGCGCCCTGCAAATGCGTCCCCCCGGCAACCGCACCCCGCACACTTGGTTCCCCCCTCATTTTGGTTCCCCCCCCGGTGCGCCCCGCAAATGCGTCCCCTCGGCAACCGCACCCCGCACACTTGGTTCCCCCCTCATTTTGGTTCCCCCCCCGGTGCGCCCCGCAAATGCGTCCCCCCGGCAACCGCACCCCGCACACTTGGTTCCCCCCTCATTTTGGTTCCCCCCCGGTGCGCCCCGCAAATGCGTCCCCCCGGCAACCGCACCCCGCACACTTGGTTTTCCCCTCATTTTGGTTCCCCCCAACCCTTGGGGTCCCCCCAAGCCCCATGGACCACACCCCCCTTGGTGCCCCCCCACAATTTTGTACCCCCCGCCGTCCTACCCGTGCCCGCAGCAGCCGCTCGCGTTCCGCCAGTGCCTCCCGCACCCGACGCTGCATCTCGGCCAGGTGGAGGCAGGCGCTGGGGGGGGGGAATAAATTGGGGGGGGCCAATTTGGGGGGTTCTGGGGGCATTTGTGGGGCTGGGGGCGCATTTAGGGGGCGGAGGGGACTGGTTCTCATCTGTAGGACTCGGCGTCGAGCCCCCCCGGGGGCAGCTGCAGGGCCAGGATGCCTGGGGGGGTGCGGGGGGGGGCATGTCAGCACCCCCCAGACCGAAACCCCAAAACCGCTGCTGTTGACCCCAAAACCGCCGCCGTTGACCCCAAGGTGGCCGCTGGTGACGCCGGTAGGGCCACCGGGCGCCCCGCGGGCCACTGGGAGCAGAAGACGGGCATGAAGCTGCCGGTGGACGGCGGCCACGCTAAAATGCTAGGTCAGCCGCGGGTTGGGGCTTTTGGGGGGGCACCCCATAGGGTCACAACCCCCCCAAAACCCCCCCGGCCCCATAGAGACCCCCCCCAGCCACACAGATCCCACCCCAAACCCTGCAGGTGCTCCCCCAAACCCTACAGGCACCTTCTCCAGATGTTCCCCACAACCTCCCAGCCCCACAAGTACAATGTGTCCGGGCGGCGCCGCGCTAAAATGTGTCTGGGCGGCGCCGCGCTTAAATGTGCCCAGGCGGCGCCGTGCTTAAATGTGTCCGGGCGGCGCCGCGCTAAAATGTGTCTGGGCGGCGGCGCGCTAAAATGTGCCCTAACCCTAACCCTAACCCTAACCCTGCATTTCCAGGCATGCTCTGGGCACCCAACATGGCCTCCCGGAAGCCTGGTGCCGGAAAACTATATTTACCAGCATTCCTTGGACAGCCGGAACAGCCAATCACGGGCCGAGTTTTCAGGAATTACATTTACCAGCACGCACTGTAACCCTAGCCCTTACCGCCTTTACAAAAAAGCCTCAAGCCCTAACCCTAAAAATCCTCGAAACCCCTACAGACATAACCCAAAATATTTACCACACTAAACACCTGAAGACCTATGCCTAAAACTCCTCACCCAATAAATTAAGACGTTCAAATCCCAAGCCCACAAAATTAAGACGTTCAAATCCCAAGCCCAAAAAATAGGACTCTCAAAACCTAAACCCAAAAACTAAAACCTAAAAACCCAAAAACCTAAACCCAAAAACGCTCCAAACACTAATCCAAAAAAATAAGACACTCAAAGCACTAACACAAAATATTAAGATGCTCAAAACCCTAACGCAAAAAATTAAGATGCTCCAAACCCTAACCCAAAAAAGTAGGACACTCCAAACCCTAACCCTGGAGAACCTAACCTGAAAAAATAAATAAATAAATAAATAAATAAATAAAAATAAAATTTTAAAACCCTAACCCTAAATAATTGACCAAAAAGAAAACCCTAAGACCCTAACCCTAAAAAACCTTTCAACACTACAACCCATAAACTCTAAAACCCTAACACAGTAACCCTGAAAAACTTAAAACCTTAACCCCCAAATCCCTAAAATACTAACCGTTAAAAATCCAAACCTAAACAACTTAAAATCCTAAACATAAACCCTGAGAATACTTACCCTGAAACCCAACCCTAGTGCCCTACCCCTGAAACCTTAAAAGCGTCAATCAATCTTTGGAAAATAACATAGGCTCAGGAGAGGATCTCACTACGCTTACCCTGACTCTGACCCTTACCCTGACCCTAACCCTAACCCTAACCCCTAACCCTAACCCTAACCCTAACCCTACCCCTACCCCTAACCCTAACCCTAACCCTAACCCTAACCCTAACCCTAACCCTAACCCCTAACCCTACCCCCCTAACACTACCCCTAACCCCCTAATGATAACCCTAGCCCTAACCCTAACGAACCCTAACCCTAAACCAAAACCCTAACCCTAACCCTAACCCCCTGGCAACCGCACCCCGCACACTTGGTTCCCCCCTCATTTTGGTTCCCCCCCCCCCCCTTGGGTTCCCCTCAAGCCCCATGGACCCCCCTCGGTGCTCCCCGCAAATGCGTCCCCCCGGCAACCGCACCCCGCACACTTGGTTCCCCCCTCATTTTGGTTCCCCCCCCGGTGCGCCCTGCAAATGCGTCCCCCCGGCAACCGCACCCCGCACACTTGGTTCCCCCCTCATTTTGGTCCCCCCCCGGTGCGCCCCGCAAATGCGTCCCCTCGGCAACCGCACCCCGCACACTTGGTTCCCCCCTCATTTTGGTTCCCCCCCCCCGGTGCGCCCCGCAAACGCGTCCCCCCGGCAACCGCACCCCGCACACTTGGTTCCCCCCTCATTTTGGTTCCCCCCCGGTGCGCCCCGCAAATGCGTCCCCCCGGCAACCGCACCCCGCACACTTGGTTTTCCCCTCATTTTGGTTCCCCCCAACCCTTGGGGTCCCCCCAAGCCCCATGGACCACACCCCCCTTGGTGCCCCCCCACAATTTTGTACCCCCCGCCGTCCTACCCGTGCCCGCAGCAGCCGCTCGCGTTCCGCCAGCGCCTCCCGCACCCGACGCTGCATCTCGGCCAGGTGGAGGCAGGCGCTGGGGGGGGGGAATAAATTGGGGGGGGGCAATTTGGGGGGTTCTGGGGGCATTTGTGGGGCTGGGGGCGCATTTAGGGGGCGGAGGGGACTGGTTCTCATCTGTAGGACTCGGCGTCGAGCCCCCCCGGGGGCAGCTGCAGGGCCAGGATGCCTGGGGGGGTGCGGGGGGGGGCATGTCAGCACCCCCCAGACCGAAACCCCAAAACCGCTGCCGTTGACCCCAAAATCGCCGCTGTTGACCCCAAGGTGGCCGCTGGTGACGCCGGTAGGGCCACCGGGCGCCCCGCGGGCCACTGGGAGCGGAAGACGGGCATGAAGCTGCCGGTGGACGGCGGCCACGCTAAAATGCTAGGTCAGCCGCGGGTTGGGGCTTTGGGGGGGGCACCCCATAGGGTCACAACCCCCCCAAAACCCCCCCGGCCCCATAGAGACCCCCCCCAGCCACACAGATCCCACCCCAAACCCTGCAGGTGCTCCCCCAAACCCTACAGGCACCTTCTCCAGATGTTCCCCACAACCTCCCAGCCCCACAAGTACAATGTGTCCGGGCGGCGCCGCGCTAAAATGTGTCTGGGCGGCGCCGCGCTTAAATGTGCCCTAACCCTAACCCTAACCCTAACCCTGCATTTCCAGGCATGCTCTGGGCACCCAACATGGCCTCCCGGAAGCCTGGTGCCGGAAAACTATATTTACCAGCATTCCTTGGACAGCCGGAACAGCCAATCACGGGCCGAGTTTTCAGGAATTACATTTACCAGCACGCACTGTAACCCTAGCCCTTACCGCCTTTACAAAAAAGCCTCAAGCCCTAACCCTAAAAATCCTCGAAACCCCTACAGACATAACCCAAAATATTTACCACACTAAACACCTGAAGACCTATGCCTAAAACTCCTCACCCAATAAATTAAGACGTTCAAATCCCAAACCCACAAAATTAAGACGTTCAAATCCCAAGCCCAAAAAATAGGACTCTCAAAACCTAAACCCAAAAACTAAAACCTAAAAACCCAAAAACCTAAACCCAAAAACGCTCCAAACACTAATCCAAAAAAATAAGACACTCAAAGCACTAACACAAAATATTAAGATGCTCAAAACCCTAACGCAAAAAATTAAGATGCTCCAAACCCTAACCCAAAAAAGTAGGACACTCCAAACCCTAACCCTGGAGAACCTAACCTGAAAAAATAAATAAATAAATAAATAAATAAATAAAAATAAAATTTTAAAACCCTAACCCTAAATAATTGACCAAAAAGAAAACCCTAAGACCCTAACCCTAAAAAACCTTTCAACACTACAACCCATAAACTCTAAAACCCTAACACAGTAACCCTGAAAAACTTAAAACCTTAACCCCCAAATCCCTAAAATACTAACCGTTAAAAATCCAAACCTAAACAACTTAAAATCCTAAACATAAACCC
>NC_092607.1:132500-135000 GCF_047663525.1 Anas platyrhynchos
TACCCCTGAAACCTTAAAAGCGTCAATCAATCTTTGGAAAATAACATAGGCTCAGGAGAGGATCTCACTACGCTTACCCTGACTCTGACCCTTACCCTGACCCTAACCCTAACCCTAACCCCTAACCCTAACCCTAACCCTAACCCTAACCCTAACCCTACCCCTACCCCTAACCCTAACCCTAACCCTAACCCTAACCCTAACCCTAACCCCTAACCCTACCCCCCTAACACTACCCCTAACCCCCTAATGATAACCCTAGCCCTAACCCTAACGAACCCTAAACCAAAACCCTAACCCTAACCCTAACCCCCTGGCAACCGCACCCCGCACACTTGGTTCCCCCCTCATTTTGGTTCCCCCCCCCCCCCCTTGGGTTCCCCTCAAGCCCCATGGACCCCCTCGGTGCTCCCCGCAAATGCGTCCCCCCGGCAACCGCACCCCGCACACTTGGTTCCCCCCTCATTTTGGTTCCTCCCCCGGTGCGCCCTGCAAATGCGTCCCCCCGGCAACCGCACCCCGCACACTTGGTTCCCCCCTCATTTTGGTTCCCCCCCCCCGGTGCGCCCCGCAAATGCGTCCCCCCGGCAACCGCACCCCGCACACTTGGTTCCCCCCTCATTTTGGTTCCCCCCCCCGGTGCGCCCCGCAAATGCGTCCCCCCGGCAACCGCACCCCACACACTTGGTTTTCCCCTCATTTTGGTTCCCCCCAACCCTTGGGGTCCCCCCAAGCCCCATGGACCACACCCCCCTTGGTGCCCCCCCACAATTTTGTACCCCCCGCCGTCCTACCCGTGCCCGCAGCAGCCGCTCGCGTTCCGCCAGTGCCTCCCGCACCCGACGCTGCATCTCGGCCAGGTGGAGGCAGGCGCTGGGGGGGGGGGAATAAATTGGGGGGGGTGCAATTTGGGGGGTTCTGGGGGCATTTGTGGGGCTGGGGGCGCATTTAGGGGGCGGAGGGGACTGGTTCTCATCTGTAGGACTCGGCGTTGAGCCCCCCCGGGGGCAGCTGCAGGGCCAGGATGCCTGGGGGGGTGCGGGGGGGGCATGTCAGCACCCCCCAGACCGAAACCCCAAAACCGCTGCCGTTGACCCCAAAATCGCCGCCGTTGACCCCAAGGTGGCCGCTGGTGACGCCGGTAGGGCCACCGGGCGCCCCGCGGGCCACTGGGAGCGGAAGACGGGCATGAAGCTGCCGGTGGACGGCGGCCACGCTAAAATGCTAGGTCAGCCGCGGGTTGGGGCTTTGGGGGGGAAACCCCATAGGGTCACAACCCCCCCAAAACCCCCCCGGCCCCATAGAGACCCCCCCCAGCCCCACAGATCCCACCCCAAACCCTGCAGGTGCTCCCCCAAACCCTACAGGTACCTTCTCCAGATGTTCCCCACAACCTCCCAGCCCCACAAGTACAATGTGTCCGGGCGGCGCCGCGCTAAAATGTGTCTGGGCGGCGCCGCGCTTAAATGTGCCCAGGCGGCGCCGTGCTTAAATGTGTCCGGGCGGCGCCGCGCTAAAATGTGTCTGGGCGGCGCCGCGCTTAAATGTGCCCTAACCCTAACCCTAACCCTAACCCTGCATTTCCAGGCATGCTCTGGGCACCCAACATGGCCTCCCGGAAGCCTGGTGCCGGAAAACTATATTTACCAGCATTCCTTGGACAGCCGGAACAGCCAATCACGGGCCGAGTTTTCAAGAATTACATTTACCAGCACGCACTGTAACCCTAGCCCTTACCGCCTTTACAAAAAAGCCTCAAGCCCTAACCCTAAAAATCCTCGAAACCCCTACAGACATAACCCAAAATATTTACCACACTAAACACCTGAAGACCTATGCCTAAAACTCCTAACCCAATAAATTAAGACGTTCAAATCCCAAGCCCACAAAATTAAGACGTTCAAATCCCAAGCCCAAAAAATAGGACTCTCAAAACCTAAACCCAAAAACTAAAACCTAAAAACCCAAAAACCTAAACCCAAAAACGCTCCAAACACTAATCCAAAAAAATAAGACACTCAAAGCACTAACACAAAATATTAAGATGCTCAAAACCCTAACGCAAAAAATTAAGATGCTCCAAACCCTAACCCAAAAAATTAGGACACTCCAAACCCTAACCCTGGAGAACCTAACCTGAAAAAATAAATAAATAAATAAATAAATAAATAAATAAATAAATAAATAAATAAAAATAAAATTTTAAAACCCTAACTCTAAATAATTGACCAAAAAGAAAACCCTAAGACCCTAACCCTAAAAAACCTTTCAACACTACAACCCATAAACTCTAAAACCCTAACACAGTAACCCTGAAAAACTTAAAACCTTAACCCCCAAATCCCTAAAATACTAACCGTTAAAAATCCAAACCTAAACAACTTAAAATCCTAAACATAAACCCTGAGAATACTTACCCTGAAACCCAACCCTAGTGCCCTACCCCTGAAACCTTAAAAGCGTCAATCAATCTTTGGAAAATAACATAGGCTCAGGAGAG
>NC_092607.1:140000-147500 GCF_047663525.1 Anas platyrhynchos
CCTGACTCTGACCCTTACCCTGACCCTAACCCTAACCCTAACCCCTAACCCTAACCCTAACCCTAACCCTAACCCTAACCCTACCCCTACCCCTAACCCTAACCCTAACCCTAACCCTAACCCTAACCCTAACCCCTAACCCTACCCCCCTAACACTACCCCTAACCCCCTAATGATAACCCTAGCCCTAACCCTAACGAACCCTAAACCAAAACCCTAACCCTAACCCTAACCCCCTGGCAACCGCACCCCGCACACTTGGTTCCCCCCTCATTTTGGTTCCCCCCCCCCCCCCTTGGGTTCCCCTCAAGCCCCATGGACCCCCTCGGTGCTCCCCGCAAATGCGTCCCCCCGGCAACCGCACCCCGCACACTTGGTTCCCCCCTCATTTTGGTTCCTCCCCCGGTGCGCCCTGCAAATGCGTCCCCCCGGCAACCGCACCCCGCACACTTGGTTCCCCCCTCATTTTGGTTCCCCCCCCGGTGCGCCCCGCAAATGCGTCCCCTCGGCAACCGCACCCCGCACACTTGGTTCCCCCCTCATTTTGGTTCCCCCCCCCGGTGCGCCCCGCAAATGCGTCCCCCCGGCAACCGCACCCCGCACACTTGGTTCCCCCCTCATTTTGGTTCCCCCCCCCGGTGCGCCCCGCAAATGCGTCCCCCCGGCAACCGCACCCCACACACTTGGTTTTCCCCTCATTTTGGTTCCCCCCAACCCTTGGGGTCCCCCCAAGCCCCATGGACCACACCCCCCTTGGTGCCCCCCCACAATTTTGTACCCCCCGCCGTCCTACCCGTGCCCGCAGCAGCCGCTCGCGTTCCGCCAGTGCCTCCCGCACCCGACGCTGCATCTCGGCCAGGTGGAGGCAGGCGCTGGGGGGGGGGGAATAAATTGGGGGGGGTGCAATTTGGGGGGTTCTGGGGGCATTTGTGGGGCTGGGGGCGCATTTAGGGGGCGGAGGGGACTGGTTCTCATCTGTAGGACTCGGCGTTGAGCCCCCCCGGGGGCAGCTGCAGGGCCAGGATGCCTGGGGGGGTGCGGGGGGGGGCATGTCAGCACCCCCCAGACCGAAACCCCAAAACCGCTGCCGTTGACCCCAAAATCGCCGCCGTTGACCCCAAGGTGGCCGCTGGTGACGCCGGTAGGGCCACCGGGCGCCCCGCGGGCCACTGGGAGCGGAAGACGGGCATGAAGCTGCCGGTGGACGGCGGCCACGCTAAAATGCTAGGTCAGCCGCGGGTTGGGGCTTTGGGGGGGAAACCCCATAGGGTCACAACCCCCCCAAAACCCCCCCGGCCCCATAGAGACCCCCCCCAGCCCCACAGATCCCACCCCAAACCCTGCAGGTGCTCCCCCAAACCCTACAGGTACCTTCTCCAGATGTTCCCCACAACCTCCCAGCCCCACAAGTACAATGTGTCCGGGCGGCGCCGCGCTAAAATGTGTCTGGGCGGCGCCGCGCTTAAATGTGCCCAGGCGGCGCCGTGCTTAAATGTGTCCGGGCGGCGCCGCGCTAAAATGTGTCTGGGCGGCGCCGCGCTTAAATGTGCCCTAACCCTAACCCTAACCCTAACCCTAACCCTGCATTTCCAGGCATGCTCTGGGCACCCAACATGGCCTCCCGGAAGCCTGGTGCCGGAAAACTATATTTACCAGCATTCCTTGGACAGCCGGAACAGCCAATCACGGGCCGAGTTTTCAAGAATTACATTTACCAGCACGCACTGTAACCCTAGCCCTTACCGCCTTTACAAAAAAGCCTCAAGCCCTAACCCTAAAAATCCTCGAAACCCCTACAGACATAACCCAAAATATTTACCACACTAAACACCTGAAGACCTATGCCTAAAACTCCTAACCCAATAAATTAAGACGTTCAAATCCCAAGCCCACAAAATTAAGACGTTCAAATCCCAAGCCCAAAAAATAGGACTCTCAAAACCTAAACCCAAAAACTAAAACCTAAAAACCCAAAAACCTAAACCCAAAAACGCTCCAAACACTAATCCAAAAAAATAAGACACTCAAAGCACTAACACAAAATATTAAGATGCTCAAAACCCTAACGCAAAAAATTAAGATGCTCCAAACCCTAACCCAAAAAATTAGGACACTCCAAACCCTAACCCTGGAGAACCTAACCTGAAAAAATAAATAAATAAATAAATAAATAAATAAAAATAAAATTTAAAACCCTAACTCTAAATAATTGACCAAAAAGAAAACCCTAAGACCCTAACCCTAAAAAACCTTTCAACACTACAACCCATAAACTCTAAAACCCTAACACAGTAACCCTGAAAAACTTAAAACCTTAACCCCCAAATCCCTAAAATACTAACCGTTAAAAATCCAAACCTAAACAACTTAAAATCCTAAACATAAACCCTGAGAATACTTACCCTGAAACCCAACCCTAGTGCCCTACCCCTGAAACCTTAAAAGCGTCAATCAATCTTTGGAAAATAACATAGGCTCAGGAGAGGATCTCACTACGCTTACCCTGACTCTGACCCTTACCCTGACCCTAACCCTAACCCTAACCCCTAACCCTAACCCTAACCCTAACCCTAACCCTAACCCTACCCCTACCCCTAACCCTAACCCTAACCCTAACCCTAACCCTAACCCTAACCCCTAACCCTACCCCCCTAACACTACCCCTAACCCCCTAATGATAACCCTAGCCCTAACCCTAACGAACCCTAAACCAAAACCCTAACCCTAACCCTAACCCCCTGGCAACCACACCCCGCACACTTGGTTCCCCCCTCATTTTGGTTCCCCCCCCCCCCCCTTGGGTTCCCCTCAAGCCCCATGGACCCCCTCGGTGCTCCCCGCAAATGCGTCCCCCCGGCAACCGCACCCCGCACACTTGGTTCCCCCCTCATTTTGATTCCTCCCCCGGTGCGCCCTGCAAATGCGTCCCCCCGGCAACCGCACCCCGCACACTTGGTTCCCCCCTCATTTTGGTTCCCCCCCCGGTGCGCCCCGCAAATGCGTCCCCTCGGCAACCGCACCCCGCACACTTGGTTCCCCCCTCATTTTGGTTCCCCCCCCCGGTGCGCCCCGCAAATGCGTCCCCCCGGCAACCGCACCCCGCACACTTGGTTCCCCCCTCATTTTGGTTCCCCCCCCCGGTGCGCCCCGCAAATGCGTCCCCCCGGCAACCGCACCCCACACACTTGGTTTTCCCCTCATTTTGGTTCCCCCCAACCCTTGGGGTCCCCCCAAGCCCCATGGACCACACCCCCCTTGGTGCCCCCCCACAATTTTGTACCCCCCGCCGTCCTACCCGTGCCCGCAGCAGCCGCTCGCGTTCCGCCAGTGCCTCCCGCACCCGACGCTGCATCTCGGCCAGGTGGAGGCAGGCGCTGGGGGGGGGGGAATAAATTGGGGGGGGTGCAATTTGGGGGGTTCTGGGGGCATTTGTGGGGCTGGGGGCGCATTTAGGGGGCGGAGGGGACTGGTTCTCATCTGTAGGACTCGGCGTTGAGCCCCCCCGGGGGCAGCTGCAGGGCCAGGATGCCTGGGGGGGTGCGGGGGGGGGCATGTCAGCACCCCCCAGACCGAAACCCCAAAACCGCTGCCGTTGACCCCAAAATCGCCGCCGTTGACCCCAAGGTGGCCGCTGGTGACGCCGGTAGGGCCACCGGGCGCCCCGCGGGCCACTGGGAGCGGAAGACGGGCATGAAGCTGCCGGTGGACGGCGGCCACGCTAAAATGCTAGGTCAGCCGCGGGTTGGGGCTTTGGGGGGGAAACCCCATAGGGTCACAACCCCCCCAAAACCCCCCCGGCCCCATAGAGACCCCCCCCAGCCCCACAGATCCCACCCCAAACCCTGCAGGTGCTCCCCCAAACCCTACAGGTACCTTCTCCAGATGTTCCCCACAACCTCCCAGCCCCACAAGTACAATGTGTCCGGGCGGCGCCGCGCTAAAATGTGTCTGGGCGGCGCCGCGCTTAAATGTGCCCAGGTGGCGCCGTGCTTAAATGTGTCCGGGCGGCGCCGCGCTAAAATGTGTCTGGGCGGCGCCGCGCTTAAATGTGCCCTAACCCTAACCCTAACCCTAACCCTAACCCTGCATTTCCAGGCATGCTCTGGGCACCCAACATGGCCTCCCGGAAGCCTGGTGCCGGAAAACTATATTTACCAGCATTCCTTGGACAGCCGGAACAGCCAATCACGGGCCGAGTTTTCAAGAATTACATTTACCAGCACGCACTGTAACCCTAGCCCTTACCGCCTTTACAAAAAAGCCTCAAGCCCTAACCCTAAAAATCCTCGAAACCCCTACAGACATAACCCAAAATATTTACCACACTAAACACCTGAAGACCTATGCCTAAAACTCCTAACCCAATAAATTAAGACGTTCAAATCCCAAGCCCACAAAATTAAGACGTTCAAATCCCAAGCCCAAAAAATAGGACTCTCAAAACCTAAACCCAAAAACTAAAACCTAAAAACCCAAAAACCTAAACCCAAAAACGCTCCAAACACTAATCCAAAAAAATAAGACACTCAAAGCACTAACACAAAATATTAAGATGCTCAAAACCCTAACGCAAAAAATTAAGATGCTCCAAACCCTAACCCAAAAAATTAGGACACTCCAAACCCTAACCCTGGAGAACCTAACCTGAAAAAATAAATAAATAAATAAATAAATAAATAAAAATAAAATTTAAAACCCTAACTCTAAATAATTGACCAAAAAGAAAACCCTAAGACCCTAACCCTAAAAAACCTTTCAACACTACAACCCATAAACTCTAAAACCCTAACACAGTAACCCTGAAAAACTTAAAACCTTAACCCCCAAATCCCTAAAATACTAACCGTTAAAAATCCAAACCTAAACAACTTAAAATCCTAAACATAAACCCTGAGAATACTTACCCTGAAACCCAACCCTAGTGCCCTACCCCTGAAACCTTAAAAGCGTCAATCAATCTTTGGAAAATAACATAGGCTCAGGAGAGGATCTCACTACGCTTACCCTGACTCTGACCCTTACCCTGACCCTAACCCTAACCCTAACCCCTAAGCCTAACCCTAACCCTAACCCTAACCCTACCCCTACCCCTAACCCTAAACCTAACCCTAACCCTAACCCTAACCCTAACCCTAACCCCTAACCCTACCCCCCTAACACTACCCCTAACCCCCTAATGATAACCCTAGCCCTAACCCTAACGAACCCTAAACCAAAACCCTAACCCTAACCCTAACCCCCTGGCAACCGCACCCCGCACACTTGGTTCCCCCCTCATTTTGGTTCCCCCCCCCCCCCCTTGGGTTCCCCTCAAGCCCCATGGACCCCCTCGGTGCTCCCCGCAAATGCGTCCCCCCGGCAACCGCACCCCGCACACTTGGTTCCCCCCTCATTTTGATTCCTCCCCCGGTGCGCCCTGCAAATGCGTCCCCCCGGCAACCGCACCCCGCACACTTGGTTCCCCCCTCATTTTGGTTCCCCCCCCGGTGCGCCCCGCAAATGCGTCCCCTCGGCAACCGCACCCCGCACACTTGGTTCCCCCCTCATTTTGGTTCCCCCCCCCGGTGCGCCCCGCAAATGCGTCCCCCCGGCAACCGCACCCCGCACACTTGGTTCCCCCCTCATTTTGGTTCCCCCCCCCGGTGCGCCCCGCAAATGCGTCCCCCCGGCAACCGCACCCCACACACTTGGTTTTCCCCTCATTTTGGTTCCCCCCAACCCTTGGGGTCCCCCCAAGCCCCATGGACCACACCCCCCTTGGTGCCCCCCCACAATTTTGTACCCCCCGCCGTCCTACCCGTGCCCGCAGCAGCCGCTCGCGTTCCGCCAGTGCCTCCCGCACCCGACGCTGCATCTCGGCCAGGTGGAGGCAGGCGCTGGGGGGGGGGGAATAAATTGGGGGGGGTGCAATTTGGGGGGTTCTGGGGGCATTTGTGGGGCTGGGGGCGCATTTAGGGGGCGGAGGGGACTGGTTCTCATCTGTAGGACTCGGCGTTGAGCCCCCCCGGGGGCAGCTGCAGGGCCAGGATGCCTGGGGGGGTGCGGGGGGGGGCATGTCAGCACCCCCCAGACCGAAACCCCAAAACCGCTGCCGTTGACCCCAAAATCGCCGCCGTTGACCCCAAGGTGGCCGCTGGTGACGCCGGTAGGGCCACCGGGCGCCCCGCGGGCCACTGGGAGCGGAAGACGGGCATGAAGCTGCCGGTGGACGGCGGCCACGCTAAAATGCTAGGTCAGCCGCGGGTTGGGGCTTTGGGGGGGAAACCCCATAGGGTCACAACCCCCCCAAAACCCCCCCGGCCCCATAGAGACCCCCCCCAGCCCCACAGATCCCACCCCAAACCCTGCAGGTGCTCCCCCAAACCCTACAGGTACCTTCTCCAGATGTTCCCCACAACCTCCCAGCCCCACAAGTACAATGTGTCCGGGCGGCGCCGCGCTAAAATGTGTCTGGGCGGCGCCGCGCTTAAATGTGCCCAGGCGGCGCCGTGCTTAAATGTGTCCGGGCGGCGCCGCGCTAAAATGTGTCTGGGCGGCGCCGCGCTTAAATGTGCCCTAACCCTAACCCTAACCCTAACCCTGCATTTCCAGGCATGCTCTGGGCACCCAACATGGCCTCCCGGAAGCCTGGTGCCGGAAAACTATATTTACCAGCATTCCTTGGACAGCCGGAACAGCCAATCACGGGCCGAGTTTTCAAGAATTACATTTACCAGCACGCACTGTAACCCTAGCCCTTACCGCCTTTACAAAAAAGCCTCAAGCCCTAACCCTAAAAATCCTCGAAACCCCTACAGACATAACCCAAAATATTTACCACACTAAACACCTGAAGACCTATGCCTAAAACTCCTAACCCAATAAATTAAGACGTTCAAATCCCAAGCCCACAAAATTAAGACGTTCAAATCCCAAGCCCAAAAAATAGGACTCTCAAAACCTAAACCCAAAAACTAAAACCTAAAAACCCAAAAACCTAAACCCAAAAACGCTCCAAACACTAATCCAAAAAAATAAGACACTCAAAGCACTAACACAAAATATTAAGATGCTCAAAACCCTAACGCAAAAAATTAAGATGCTCCAAACCCTAACCCAAAAAATTAGGACACTCCAAACCCTAACCCTGGAGAACCTAACCTGAAAAAATAAATAAATAAATAAATAAATAAATAAATAAATAAAAATAAAATTTTAAAACCCTAACCCTAAATAATTGACCAAAAAGAAAACCCTAAGACCCTAACCCTAAAAAACCTTTCAACACTACAACCCATAAACTCTAAAACCCTAGCACAGTAACCCTGAAAAACTTAAAACCTTAACCCCCAAATCCCTAAAATACTAACCGTTAAAAATCCAAACCTAAACAACTTAAAATCCTAAACATAAACCCTGAGAATACTTACCCTGAAACCCAACCCTAGTGCCCTACCCCTGAAACCTTAAAAGCGTCAATCAATCTTTGGAAAATAACATAGGCTCAGGAGAGGATCTCAC
>NC_092607.1:150000-225000 GCF_047663525.1 Anas platyrhynchos
GAACCCTAACCCTAAACCAAAACCCTAACCCTAACCCTAACCCCCTGGCAACCGCACCCCGCACACTTGGTTCCCCCCTCATTTTGGATCCCCCCCCTCCCCCCCCTTGGGTTCCCCTCAAGCCCCATGGACCCCACTCGGTGCTCCCCGCAAATGCGTCCCCCCGGCAACCGCACCCCGCACACTTGGTTCCCCCCTCATTTTGGTTCTTCCCCCGGTGAGCCCTGCAAATGCGTCCCCCCGGCAACCGCACCCCTCACACTTGGTTCCCCCCTCATTTTGGTTCCCCCCCCCCGGTGCGCAGCGCAAAGGCGTCCCCTAGGCAACCGCACCCCGCACACTTGGTTTTCCCCTCATTTTGGTTCCCCCCCCGGTGCGCCCGGCAAATGCGTCCCCCCGGCAACCGCACCCCGCACACTTGGTTCCCCCCTCATTTTGGTTCCCCCCCGGTGCGCCCCGCAAATGCGTCCCCCCGGCAACCGCACCCCGCACACTTGGTTTTCCCCTCATTTTGGTTCCCCCCAACCCTTGGGGTCCCCCCAAGCCCCATGGACCACACCCCCCTTGGTGCCCCCCCACAATTTTGTACCCCCCGCCGTCCTACCCGTGCCCGCAGCAGCCGCTCGCGTTCCGCCAGTGCCTCCCGCACCCGACGCTGCATCTCGGCCAGGTGGAGGCAGGCGCTGGGGGGGGGGAATAAATTGGGGGGGGCCAATTTGGGGGGTTCTGGGGGCATTTGTGGGGCTGGGGGCGCATTTAGGGGGCGGAGGGGACTGGTTCTCATCTGTAGGACTCGGCGTCGAGCCCCCCCGGGGGCAGCTGCAGGGCCAGGATGCCTGGGGGGGTGCGGGGGGGGGCATGTCAGCACCCCCCAGACCGAAACCCCAAAACCGCTGCTGTTGACCCCAAAACCGCCGCCGTTGACCCCAAGGTGGCCGCTGGTGACGCCGGTAGGGCCACCGGGCGCCCCGCGGGCCACTGGGAGCAGAAGACGGGCATGAAGCTGCCGGTGGACGGCGGCCACGCTAAAATGCTAGGTCAGCCGCGGGTTGGGGCTTTTGGGGGGGCACCCCATAGGGTCACAACCCCCCCAAAACCCCCCCGGCCCCATAGAGACCCCCCCCAGCCACACAGATCCCACCCCAAACCCTGCAGGTGCTCCCCCAAACCCTACAGGCACCTTCTCCAGATGTTCCCCACAACCTCCCAGCCCCACAAGTACAATGTGTCCGGGCGGCGCCGCGCTAAAATGTGTCTGGGCGGCGCCGCGCTTAAATGTGCCCAGGCGGCGCCGTGCTTAAATGTGTCCGGGCGGCGCCGCGCTAAAATGTGTCTGGGCGGCGGCGCGCTAAAATGTGCCCTAACCCTAACCCTAACCCTAACCCTGCATTTCCAGGCATGCTCTGGGCACCCAACATGGCCTCCCGGAAGCCTGGTGCCGGAAAACTATATTTACCAGCATTCCTTGGACAGCCGGAACAGCCAATCACGGGCCGAGTTTTCAGGAATTACATTTACCAGCACGCACTGTAACCCTAGCCCTTACCGCCTTTACAAAAAAGCCTCAAGCCCTAACCCTAAAAATCCTCGAAACCCCTACAGACATAACCCAAAATATTTACCACACTAAACACCTGAAGACCTATGCCTAAAACTCCTCACCCAATAAATTAAGACGTTCAAATCCCAAGCCCACAAAATTAAGACGTTCAAATCCCAAGCCCAAAAAATAGGACTCTCAAAACCTAAACCCAAAAACTAAAACCTAAAAACCCAAAAACCTAAACCCAAAAACGCTCCAAACACTAATCCAAAAAAATAAGACACTCAAAGCACTAACACAAAATATTAAGATGCTCAAAACCCTAACGCAAAAAATTAAGATGCTCCAAACCCTAACCCAAAAAAGTAGGACACTCCAAACCCTAACCCTGGAGAACCTAACCTGAAAAAATAAATAAATAAATAAATAAATAAATAAAAATAAAATTTTAAAACCCTAACCCTAAATAATTGACCAAAAAGAAAACCCTAAGACCCTAACCCTAAAAAACCTTTCAACACTACAACCCATAAACTCTAAAACCCTAACACAGTAACCCTGAAAAACTTAAAACCTTAACCCCCAAATCCCTAAAATACTAACCGTTAAAAATCCAAACCTAAACAACTTAAAATCCTAAACATAAACCCTGAGAATACTTACCCTGAAACCCAACCCTAGTGCCCTACCCCTGAAACCTTAAAAGCGTCAATCAATCTTTGGAAAATAACATAGGCTCAGGAGAGGATCTCACTACGCTTACCCTGACTCTGACCCTTACCCTGACCCTAACCCTAACCCTAACCCCTAACCCTAACCCTAACCCTAACCCTAACCCTACCCCTACCCCTAACCCTAACCCTAACCCTAACCCTAACCCTAACCCTAACCCTAACCCCTAACCCTACCCCCCTAACACTACCCCTAACCCCCTAATGATAACCCTAGCCCTAACCCTAACGAACCCTAACCCTAAACCAAAACCCTAACCCTAACCCTAACCCCCTGGCAACCGCACCCCGCACACTTGGTTCCCCCCTCATTTTGGATCCCCCCCCTCCCCCCCCTTGGGTTCCCCTCAAGCCCCATGGACCCCCCTCGGTGCTCCCCGCAAATGCGTCCCCCCGGCAACCGCACCCCGCACACTTGGTTCCCCCCTCATTTTAGTTCCTCCCCCGGTGCGCCCTGCAAACGCGTCCCCCCGGCAACCGCACCCCGCACACTTGGTTCCCCCCTCATTTTGGTTCCTCCCCCGTTGCGCCCCGCAAACGCGTCCCCCCGGCAACCGCACCCCGCACACTTGGTTCCCCCCTCATTTTGGTTCCCCCCCGGTGCGCCCCGCAAATGCGTCCCCCCGGCAACCGCACCCCGCACACTTGGTTTTCCCCTCATTTTGGTTCCCCCCAACCCTTGGGGTCCCCCCAAGCCCCATGGACCACACCCCCCTTGGTGCCCCCCCACAATTTTGTACCCCCCGCCGTCCTACCCGTGCCCGCAGCAGCCGCTCGCGTTCCGCCAGCGCCTCCCGCACCCGACGCTGCATCTCGGCCAGGTGGAGGCAGGCGCTGGGGGGGGGGAATAAATTGGGGGGGGGCAATTTGGGGGGTTCTGGGGGCATTTGTGGGGCTGGGGGCGCATTTAGGGGGCGGAGGGGACTGGTTCTCATCTGTAGGACTCGGCGTCGAGCCCCCCCGGGGGCAGCTGCAGGGCCAGGATGCCTGGGGGGGTGCGGGGGGGGGCATGTCAGCACCCCCCAGACCGAAACCCCAAAACCGCTGCCGTTGACCCCAAAATCGCCGCTGTTGACCCCAAGGTGGCCGCTGGTGACGCCGGTAGGGCCACCGGGCGCCCCGCGGGCCACTGGGAGCGGAAGACGGGCATGAAGCTGCCGGTGGACGGCGGCCACGCTAAAATGCTAGGTCAGCCGCGGGTTGGGGCTTTGGGGGGGGCACCCCATAGGGTCACAACCCCCCCAAAACCCCCCCGGCCCCATAGAGACCCCCCCCAGCCACACAGATCCCACCCCAAACCCTGCAGGTGCTCCCCCAAACCCTACAGGCACCTTCTCCAGATGTTCCCCACAACCTCCCAGCCCCACAAGTACAATGTGTCCGGGCGGCGCCGCGCTAAAATGTGTCTGGGCGGCGCCGCGCTTAAATGTGCCCTAACCCTAACCCTAACCCTAACCCTGCATTTCCAGGCATGCTCTGGGCACCCAACATGGCCTCCCGGAAGCCTGGTGCCGGAAAACTATATTTACCAGCATTCCTTGGACAGCCGGAACAGCCAATCACGGGCCGAGTTTTCAGGAATTACATTTACCAGCACGCACTGTAACCCTAGCCCTTACCGCCTTTACAAAAAAGCCTCAAGCCCTAACCCTAAAAATCCTCGAAACCCCTACAGACATAACCCAAAATATTTACCACACTAAACACCTGAAGACCTATGCCTAAAACTCCTCACCCAATAAATTAAGACGTTCAAATCCCAAACCCACAAAATTAAGACGTTCAAATCCCAAGCCCAAAAAATAGGACTCTCAAAACCTAAACCCAAAAACTAAAACCTAAAAACCCAAAAACCTAAACCCAAAAACGCTCCAAACACTAATCCAAAAAAATAAGACACTCAAAGCACTAACACAAAATATTAAGATGCTCAAAACCCTAACGCAAAAAATTAAGATGCTCCAAACCCTAACCCAAAAAAGTAGGACACTCCAAACCCTAACCCTGGAGAACCTAACCTGAAAAAATAAATAAATAAATAAATAAATAAATAAAAATAAAATTTTAAAACCCTAACCCTAAATAATTGACCAAAAAGAAAACCCTAAGACCCTAACCCTAAAAAACCTTTCAACACTACAACCCATAAACTCTAAAACCCTAACACAGTAACCCTGAAAAACTTAAAACCTTAACCCCCAAATCCCTAAAATACTAACCGTTAAAAATCCAAACCTAAACAACTTAAAATCCTAAACATAAACCCTGAGAATACTTACCCTGAAACCCAACCCTAGTGCCCTACCCCTGAAACCTTAAAAGCGTCAATCAATCTTTGGAAAATAACATAGGCTCAGGAGAGGATCTCACTACGCTTACCCTGACTCTGACCCTTACCCTGACCCTAACCCTAACCCTAACCCCTAACCCTAACCCTAACCCTAACCCTAACCCTAACCCTACCCCTACCCCTACCCCTACCCCTAACCCTAACCCTAACCCTAACCCTAACCCTAACCCTAACCCCTAACCCTACCCCCCTAACACTACCCCTAACCCCCTAATGATAACCCTAGCCCTAACCCTAACGAACCCTAACCCTAAACCAAAACCCTAACCCTAACCCTAACCCCCTGGCAACCGCACCCCGCACACTTGGTTCCCCCCTCATTTTGGATCCCCCCCCTCCCCCCCCTTGGGTTCCCCTCAAGCCCCATGGACCCCCCTCGGTGCTCCCCGCAAATGCGTCCCCCCGGCAACCGCACCCCGCACACTTGGTTCCCCCCTCATTTTAGTTCCTCCCCCGGTGCGCCCTGCAAACGCGTCCCCCCGGCAACCGCACCCCGCACACTTGGTTCCCCCCTCATTTTGGTTCCTCCCCCGTTGCGCCCCGCAAACGCGTCCCCCCGGCAACCGCACCCCGCACACTTGGTTCCCCCCTCATTTTGGTTCCCCCCCGGTGCGCCCCGCAAATGCGTCCCCCCGGCAACCGCACCCCGCACACTTGGTTTTCCCCTCATTTTGGTTCCCCCCAACCCTTGGGGTCCCCCCAAGCCCCATGGACCACACCCCCCTTGGTGCCCCCCCACAATTTTGTACCCCCCGCCGTCCTACCCGTGCCCGCAGCAGCCGCTCGCGTTCCGCCAGCGCCTCCCGCACCCGACGCTGCATCTCGGCCAGGTGGAGGCAGGCGCTGGGGGGGGGGAATAAATTGGGGGGGGGCAATTTGGGGGGTTCTGGGGGCATTTGTGGGGCTGGGGGCGCATTTAGGGGGCGGAGGGGACTGGTTCTCATCTGTAGGACTCGGCGTCGAGCCCCCCCGGGGGCAGCTGCAGGGCCAGGATGCCTGGGGGGGTGCGGGGGGGGGCATGTCAGCACCCCCCAGACCGAAACCCCAAAACCGCTGCCGTTGACCCCAAAATCGCCGCTGTTGACCCCAAGGTGGCCGCTGGTGACGCCGGTAGGGCCACCGGGCGCCCCGCGGGCCACTGGGAGCGGAAGACGGGCATGAAGCTGCCGGTGGACGGCGGCCACGCTAAAATGCTAGGTCAGCCGCGGGTTGGGGCTTTGGGGGGGGCACCCCATAGGGTCACAACCCCCCCAAAACCCCCCCGGCCCCATAGAGACCCCCCCCAGCCACACAGATCCCACCCCAAACCCTGCAGGTGCTCCCCCAAACCCTACAGGCACCTTCTCCAGATGTTCCCCACAACCTCCCAGCCCCACAAGTACAATGTGTCCGGGCGGCGCCGCGCTAAAATGTGTCTGGGCGGCGCCGCGCTTAAATGTGCCCTAACCCTAACCCTAACCCTAACCCTGCATTTCCAGGCATGCTCTGGGCACCCAACATGGCCTCCCGGAAGCCTGGTGCCGGAAAACTATATTTACCAGCATTCCTTGGACAGCCGGAACAGCCAATCACGGGCCGAGTTTTCAGGAATTACATTTACCAGCACGCACTGTAACCCTAGCCCTTACCGCCTTTACAAAAAAGCCTCAAGCCCTAACCCTAAAAATCCTCGAAACCCCTACAGACATAACCCAAAATATTTACCACACTAAACACCTGAAGACCTATGCCTAAAACTCCTCACCCAATAAATTAAGACGTTCAAATCCCAAGCCCACAAAATTAAGACGCTCAAATCCCAAGCCCAAAAAATAGGACTCTCAAAACCTAAACCCAAAAACTAAAACCTAAAAACCCAAAAACCTAAACCCAAAAACGCTCCAAACACTAATCCAAAAAAATAAGACACTCAAAGCACTAACACAAAATATTAAGATGCTCAAAACCCTAACGCAAAAAATTAAGATGCTCCAAACCCTAACCCAAAAAAGTAGGACACTCCAAACCCTAACCCTGGAGAACCTAACCTGAAAAAATAAATAAATAAATAAATAAATAAATAAAAATAAAATTTTAAAACCCTAACCCTAAATAATTGACCAAAAAGAAAACCCTAAGACCCTAACCCTAAAAAACCTTTCAACACTACAACCCATAAACTCTAAAACCCTAACACAGTAACCCTGAAAAACTTAAAACCTTAACCCCCAAATCCCTAAAATACTAACCGTTAAAAATCCAAACCTAAACAACTTAAAATCCTAAACATAAACCCTGAGAATACTTACCCTGAAACCCAACCCTAGTGCCCTACCCCTGAAACCTTAAAAGCGTCAATCAATCTTTGGAAAATAACATAGGCTCAGGAGAGGATCTCACTACGCTTACCCTGACTCTGACCCTTACCCTGACCCTAACCCTAACCCCTAACCCTAACCCTAACCCTAACCCTAACCCTAACCCTAACCCTAACCCTACCCCTACCCCTACCCCTACCCCTAACCCTAACCCTAACCCTAACCCTAACCCTAACCCTAACCCCTAACCCTACCCCCCTAACACTACCCCTAACCCCCTAATGATAACCCTAGCCCTAACCCTAACGAACCCTAACCCTAAACCAAAACCCTAACCCTAACCCTAACCCCCTGGCAACCGCACCCCGCACACTTGGTTCCCCCCTCATTTTGGATCCCCCCCCTCCCCCCCCTTGGGTTCCCCTCAAGCCCCATGGACCCCCCTCGGTGCTCCCCGCAAATGCGTCCCCCCGGCAACCGCACCCCGCACACTTGGTTCCCCCCTCATTTTAGTTCCTCCCCCGGTGCGCCCTGCAAACGCGTCCCCCCGGCAACCGCACCCCGCACACTTGGTTCCCCCCTCATTTTGGTTCCTCCCCCGTTGCGCCCCGCAAACGCGTCCCCCCGGCAACCGCACCCCGCACACTTGGTTCCCCCCTCATTTTGGTTCCCCCCCGGTGCGCACCGCAAATGCGTCCCCCCGGCAACCGCACCCCGCACACTTGGTTTTCCCCTCATTTTGGTTCCCCCCAACCCTTGGGGTCCCCCCAAGCCCCATGGACCACACCCCCCTTGGTGCCCCCCCACAATTTTGTACCCCCCGCCGTCCTACCCGTGCCCGCAGCAGCCGCTCGCGTTCCGCCAGCGCCTCCCGCACCCAACGCTGCATCTCGGCCAGGTGGAGGCAGGCGCTGGGGGAGGGGAATAAATTGGGGGGGGGCAATTTGGGGGGTTCTGGGGGCATTTGTGGGGCTGGGGGCGCATTTAGGGGGCGGAGGGGACTGGTTCTCATCTGTAGGACTCGGCGTCGAGCCCCCCCGGGGGCAGCTGCAGGGCCAGGATGCCTGGGGGGGTGCGGGGGGGGGCATGTCAGCACCCCCCAGACCGAAACCCCAAAACCGCTGCCGTTGACCCCAAAATCGCCGCTGTTGACCCCAAGGTGGCCGCTGGTGACGCCGGTAGGGCCACCGGGCGCCCCGCGGGCCACTGGGAGCGGAAGACGGGCATGAAGCTGCCGGTGGACGGCGGCCACGCTAAAATGCTAGGTCAGCCGCGGGTTGGGGCTTTGGGGGGGGCACCCCATAGGGTCACAACCCCCCCAAAACCCCCCCGGCCCCATAGAGACCCCCCCCAGCCCCACAGATCCCACCCCAAACCCTGCAGGTGCTCCCCCAAACCCTACAGGCACCTTCTCCAGATGTTCCCCACAACCTCCCAGCCCCACAAGTACAATGTGTCCAGGCGGCGCCGCGCTAAAATGTGTCTGGGCGGCGCCGCGCTTAAATGTGCCCTAACCCTAACCCTAACCCTAACCCTAACCCTGCATTTCCAGGCATGCTCTGGGCACCCAACATGGCCTCCCGGAAGCCTGGTGCCGGAAAACTATATTTACCAGCATTCCTTGGACAGCCGGAACAGCCAATCACGGGCCGAGTTTTCAGGAATTACATTTACCAGCACGCACTGTAACCCTAGCCCTTACCGCCTTTACAAAAAAGCCTCAAGCCCTAACCCTAAAAATCCTCGAAACCCCTACAGACATAACCCAAAATATTTACCACACTAAACACCTGAAGACCTATGCCTAAAACTCCTCACCCAATAAATTAAGACGTTCAAATCCCAAGCCCACAAAATTAAGACGTTCAAATCCCAAGCCCAAAAAATAGGACTCTCAAAACCTAAACCCAAAAACTAAAACCTAAAAACCCAAAAACCTAAACCCAAAAACGCTCCAAACACTAATCCAAAAAAATAAGACACTCAAAGCACTAACACAAAATATTAAGATGCTCAAAACCCTAACGCAAAAAATTAAGATGCTCCAAACCCTAACCCAAAAAAGTAGGACACTCCAAACCCTAACCCTGGAGAACCTAACCTGAAAAAATAAATAAATAAATAAATAAATAAATAAAAATAAAATTTTAAAACCCTAACCCTAAATAATTGACCAAAAAGAAAACCCTAAGACCCTAACCCTAAAAAACCTTTCAACACTACAACCCATAAACTCTAAAACCCTAACACAGTAACCCTGAAAAACTTAAAACCTTAACCCCCAAATCCCTAAAATACTAACCGTTAAAAATCCAAACCTAAACAACTTAAAATCCTAAACATAAACCCTGAGAATACTTACCCTGAAACCCAACCCTAGTGCCCTACCCCTGAAACCTTAAAAGCGTCAATCAATCTTTGGAAAATAACATAGGCTCAGGAGAGGATCTCACTACGCTTACCCTGACTCTGACCCTTACCCTGACCCTAACCCTAACCCTAACCCCTAACCCTAACCCTAACCCTAACCCTAACCCTACCCCTACCCCTAACCCTAACCCTAACCCTAACCCTAACCCTAACCCTAACCCTAACCCTAACCCCTAACCCTACCCCCCTAACACTACCCCTAACCCCCTAATGATAACCCTAGCCCTAACCCTAACGAACCCTAACCCTAAACCAAAACCCTAACCCTAACCCTAACCCCCTGGCAACTGCACCCCGCACACTTGGTTCCCCCCTCATTTTGGATCCCCCCCCTCCCCCCCCTTGGGTTCCCCTCAAGCCCCATGGACCCCCCTCGGTGCTCCCCGCAAAGGCGTCCCCCCGGCAACCGCACCCCGCACACTTGGTTCCCCCCTCATTTTAGTTCCTCCCCCGGTAATGATAACCCTAATGATAACCCTCCCCCTAATGATAACCCTAGCCCTAACCCTAACGAACCCTAACCCTAAACCAAAACCCTAACCCTAACCCTAACCCCCTGGCAACCGCACCCCGCACACTTGGTTCCCCCCTCATTTTGGATCCCCCCCCTCCCCCCCCTTGGGTTCCCCTCAAGCCCCATGGACCCCCCTCGGTGCTCCCCGCAAATGCGTCCCCCCGGCAACCGCACCCCGCACACTTGGTTCCCCCCTCATTTTGGTTCCTCCCCCGGTGCGCCCCGCAAACGCGTCCCCCCGGCAACCGCACCCCGCACACTTGGTTTTCCCCTCATTTTGGTTCCCCCCAACCCTTGGGGTCCCCCCAAGCCCCATGGACCACACCCCCCTTGGTGCCCCCCCACAATTTTGTACCCCCCGCCGTCCTACCCGTGCCCGCAGCAGCCGCTCGCGTTCCGCCAGCGCCTCCCGCACCCGACGCTGCATCTCGGCCAGGTGGAGGCAGGCGCTGGGGGGGGGGAATAAATTGGGGGGGGGCAATTTGGGGGGTTCTGGGGGCATTTGTAGGGCTGGGGGTGCATTTAGGGGGCGGAGGGGACTGGTTCTCATCTGTAGGACTCGGCGTCGAGCCCCCCCGGGGGCAGCTGCAGGGCCAGGATGCCTGGGGGGGTGCGGGGGGGGGCATGTCAGCACCCCCCAGACCGAAACCCCAAAACCGCTGCCGTTGACCCCAAAATCGCCGCTGTTGACCCCAAGGTGGCCGCTGGTGACGCCGGTAGGGCCACCGGGCGCCCCGCGGGCCACTGGGAGCGGAAGACGGGCATGAAGCTGCCGGTGGACGGCGGCCACGCTAAAATGCTAGGTCAGCCGCGGGTTGGGGCTTTGGGGGGGGCACCCCATAGGGTCACAACCCCCCCAAAACCCCCCCGGCCCCATAGAGACCCCCCCCAGCCACACAGATCCCACCCCAAACCCTGCAGGTGCTCCCCCAAACCCTACAGGCACCTTCTCCAGATGTTCCCCACAACCTCCCAGCCCCACAAGTACAATGTGTCCGGGCGGCGCCGCGCTAAAATGTGTCTGGGCGGCGCCGCGCTTAAATGTGCCCTAACCCTAACCCTAACCCTAACCCTGCATTTCCAGGCATGCTCTGGGCACCCAACATGGCCTCCCGGAAGCCTGGTGCCGGAAAACTATATTTACCAGCATTCCTTGGACAGCCGGAACAGCCAATCACGGGCCGAGTTTTCAGGAATTACATTTACCAGCACGCACTGTAACCCTAGCCCTTACCGCCTTTACAAAAAAGCCTCAAGCCCTAACCCTAAAAATCCTCGAAACCCCTACAGACATAACCCAAAATATTTACCACACTAAACACCTGAAGACCTATGCCTAAAACTCCTCACCCAATAAATTAAGACGTTCAAATCCCAAGCCCACAAAATTAAGACGCTCAAATCCCAAGCCCAAAAAATAGGACTCTCAAAACCTAAACCCAAAAACTAAAACCTAAAAACCCAAAAACCTAAACCCAAAAACGCTCCAAACACTAATCCAAAAAAATAAGACACTCAAAGCACTAACACAAAATATTAAGATGCTCAAAACCCTAACGCAAAAAATTAAGATGCTCCAAACCCTAACCCAAAAAAGTAGGACACTCCAAACCCTAACCCTGGAGAACCTAACCTGAAAAAATAAATAAATAAATAAATAAATAAATAAAAATAAAATTTTAAAACCCTAACCCTAAATAATTGACCAAAAAGAAAACCCTAAGACCCTAACCCTAAAAAACCTTTCAACACTACAACCCATAAACTCTAAAACCCTAACACAGTAACCCTGAAAAACTTAAAACCTTAACCCCCAAATCCCTAAAATACTAACCGTTAAAAATCCAAACCTAAACAACTTAAAATCCTAAACATAAACCCTGAGAATACTTACCCTGAAACCCAACCCTAGTGCCCTACCCCTGAAACCTTAAAAGCGTCAATCAATCTTTGGAAAATAACATAGGCTCAGGAGAGGATCTCACTACGCTTACCCTGACTCTGACCCTTACCCTGACCCTAACCCTAACCCTAACCCCTAACCCTAACCCTAACCCTAACCCTAACCCTACCCCTACCCCTAACCCTAACCCTAACCCTAACCCTAACCCTAACCCTAACCCTAACCCCTAACCCTACCCCCCTAACACTACCCCTAACCCCCTAATGATAACCCTAGCCCTAACCCTAACGAACCCTAACCCTAAACCAAAACCCTAACCCTAACCCTAACCCCCTGGCAACTGCACCCCGCACACTTGGTTCCCCCCTCATTTTGGATCCCCCCCCTCCCCCCCCTTGGGTTCCCCTCAAGCCCCATGGACCCCCCTCGGTGCTCCCCGCAAAGGCGTCCCCCCGGCAACCGCACCCCGCACACTTGGTTCCCCCCTCATTTTAGTTCCTCCCCCGGTAATGATAACCCTAATGATAACCCTCCCCCTAATGATAACCCTAGCCCTAACCCTAACGAACCCTAACCCTAAACCAAAACCCTAACCCTAACCCTAACCCCCTGGCAACCGCACCCCGCACACTTGGTTCCCCCCTCATTTTGGATCCCCCCCCTCCCCCCCCTTGGGTTCCCCTCAAGCCCCATGGACCCCCCTCGGTGCTCCCCGCAAATGCGTCCCCCCGGCAACCGCACCCCGCACACTTGGTTCCCCCCTCATTTTGGTTCCTCCCCCGGTGCGCCCCGCAAACGCGTCCCCCCGGCAACCGCACCCCGCACACTTGGTTTTCCCCTCATTTTGGTTCCCCCCAACCCTTGGGGTCCCCCCAAGCCCCATGGACCACACCCCCCTTGGTGCCCCCCCACAATTTTGTACCCCCCGCCGTCCTACCCGTGCCCGCAGCAGCCGCTCGCGTTCCGCCAGCGCCTCCCGCACCCGACGCTGCATCTCGGCCAGGTGGAGGCAGGCGCTGGGGGGGGGGAATAAATTGGGGGGGGGCAATTTGGGGGGTTCTGGGGGCATTTGTAGGGCTGGGGGTGCATTTAGGGGGCGGAGGGGACTGGTTCTCATCTGTAGGACTCAGCGTCGAGCCCCCCCGGGGGCAGCTGCAGGGCCAGGATGCCTGGGGGGGTGCGGGGGGGGGGCATGTCAGCACCCCCCAGACCGAAACCCCAAAACTGCTGCCGTTGACCCCAAAATCGCCGCTGTTGACCCCAAGGTGGCCGCTGGTGACGCCGGTAGGGCCACCGGGCGCCCCGCGGGCCACTGGGAGCGGAAGACGGGCATGAAGCTGCCGGTGGACGGCGGCCACGCTAAAATGCTAGGTCAGCCGCGGGTTGGGGCTTTGGGGGGGGCACCCCATAGGGTCACAACCCCCCCAAAACCCCCCCGGCCCCATAGAGACCCCCCCCAGCCACACAGATCCCACCCCAAACCCTGCAGGTGCTCCCCCAAACCCTACAGGCACCTTCTCCAGATGTTCCCCACAACCTCCCAGCCCCACAAGTACAATGTGTCCGGGCGGCGCCGCGCTAAAATGTGTCTGGGCGGCGCCGCGCTTAAATGTGCCCTAACCCTAACCCTAACCCTAACCCTGCATTTCCAGGCATGCTCTGGGCACCCAACATGGCCTCCCGGAAGCCTGGTGCCGGAAAACTATATTTACCAGCATTCCTTGGACAGCCGGAACAGCCAATCACGGGCCGAGTTTTCAGGAATTACATTTACCAGCACGCACTGTAACCCTAGCCCTTACCGCCTTTACAAAAAAGCCTCAAGCCCTAACCCTAAAAATCCTCGAAACCCCTACAGACATAACCCAAAATATTTACCACACTAAACACCTGAAGACCTATGCCTAAAACTCCTCACCCAATAAATTAAGACGTTCAAATCCCAAGCCCACAAAATTAAGACGCTCAAATCCCAAGCCCAAAAAATAGGACTCTCAAAACCTAAACCCAAAAACTAAAACCTAAAAACCCAAAAACCTAAACCCAAAAACGCTCCAAACACTAATCCAAAAAAATAAGACACTCAAAGCACTAACACAAAATATTAAGATGCTCAAAACCCTAACGCAAAAAATTAAGATGCTCCAAACCCTAACCCAAAAAAGTAGGACACTCCAAACCCTAACCCTGGAGAACCTAACCTGAAAAAATAAATAAATAAATAAATAAATAAATAAAAATAAAATTTTAAAACCCTAACCCTAAATAATTGACCAAAAAGAAAACCCTAAGACCCTAACCCTAAAAAACCTTTCAACACTACAACCCATAAACTCTAAAACCCTAACACAGTAACCCTGAAAAACTTAAAACCTTAACCCCCAAATCCCTAAAATACTAACCGTTAAAAATCCAAACCTAAACAACTTAAAATCCTAAACATAAACCCTGAGAATACTTACCCTGAAACCCAACCCTAGTGCCCTACCCCTGAAACCTTAAAAGCGTCAATCAATCTTTGGAAAATAACATAGGCTCAGGAGAGGATCTCACTACGCTTACCCTGACTCTGACCCTTACCCTGACCCTAACCCTAACCCTAACCCCTAACCCTAACCCTAACCCTAACCCTAACCCTACCCCTACCCCTAACCCTAACCCTAACCCTAACCCTAACCCTAACCCTAACCCTAACCCCTAACCCTACCCCCCTAACACTACCCCTAACCCCCTAATGATAACCCTAGCCCTAACCCTAACGAACCCTAACCCTAAACCAAAACCCTAACCCTAACCCTAACCCCCTGGCAACCGCACCCCGCACACTTGGTTCCCCCCTCATTTTGGATCCCCCCCCTCCCCCCCCTTGGGTTCCCCTCAAGCCCCATGGACCCCCCTCGGTGCTCCCCGCAAATGCGTCCCCACGGCAACCGCACCCCGCACACTTGGTTCCCCCCTCATTTTAGTTCTTCCCCCGGTACGCCCTGCAAATGCATCCCCCCGGCAACCGCGCCCCGCACACTTGGTTCCCCCCTCATTTTGGTTCCCCCACCCGGTGCTCCCCGCAAATGCGTCCCCCCGGCAACCGCACCCCGCACACTTGGTTCCCCCCTCATTTTGGTTCCCCCCCCCGGTGCGCCCCGCAAATGCGTCCCCCCGGCAACCGCACCCCGCACACTTGGTTTTCCCCTCATTTTGGTTCCCCCCAACCCTTGGGGTCCCCCCAAGCCCCATGGACCACACCCCCCTTGGTGCCCCCCCACAATTTTGTACCCCCCGCCGTCCTACCCGTGCCCGCAGCAGCCGCTCGCGTTCCGCCAGCGCCTCCCGCACCCGACGCTGCATCTCGGCCAGGTGGAGGCAGGCGCTGAGGGGGGGGGAATAAATTGGGGGGGGGGGCAATTAGGGGGTTCTGGGGGCATTTGTGGGGCTGGGGGCGCATTTAGGGGGCGGAGGGGACTGGTTCTCATCTGTAGGACTCGGCGTCGAGCCCCCCCGGGGGCAGCTGCAGGGCCAGGATGCCTGGGGGGGTGCGGGGGGGGGCATGTCCGCACCCCCCAGACCGGAACCCCAAAACCGCTGCCGTTGACCCCAAAATCGCCGCTGTTGACCCCAAGGTGGCCGCTGGTGACGCCGGTAGGGCCACCGGGCGCCCTGCGGGCCACTGGGAGCGGAAGACGGGCATGAAGCTGCCGGTGGACGGCGGCCACGCTAAAATGCTAGGTCAGCCGCGGGTTGGGGCTTTGGGGGGGGCACCCCATAGGGTCACAACCCCCCCAAAACCCCCCCGGCCCCATAGAGACCCCCCCCAGCCCCACAGATCCCACCCCAAACCCTGTAGGTGATCCCCCAAACCCTACAGGCACCTTCTCCAGATGTTCCCCACAACCTCCCAGCCCCACAAGTACAATGTGTCCGGGCGGCGCCGCGCTAAAATGTGTCTGGGCGGCGCCGCGCTTAAATGTGCCCAGGCGGCGCCGTGCTTAAATGTGTCCGGGCGGCGCCGCGCTAAAATGTGTCTGGGCGGCGGCGCGCTAAAATGTGCCCTAACCCTAACCCTAACCCTAACCCTGCATTTCCAGGCATGCTCTGGGCACCCAACATGGCCTCCCGGAAGCCTGGTGCCGGAAAACTATATTTACCAGCATTCCTTGGACAACCGGAACAGCCAATCACGGGCCGAGTTTTCAGGAATTACATTTACCAGCACGCACTGTAACCCTAGCCCTTACCGCCTTTACAAAAAAGCCTCAAGCCCTAACCCTAAAAATCCTCGAAACCCCTACAGACATAACCCAAAATATTTACCACACTAAACACCTGAAGACCTATGCCTAAAACTCCTCACCCAATAAATTAAGACGTTCAAATCCCAAGCCCACAAAATTAAGACGTTCAAATCCCAAGCCCAAAAAATAGGACTCTCAAAACCTAAACCCAAAAACTAAAACCTAAAAACCCAAAAACCTAAACCCAAAAACGCTCCAAACACTAATCCAAAAAAATAAGACACTCAAAGCACTAACACAAAATATTAAGATGCTCAAAACCCTAACGCAAAAAATTAAGATGCTCCAAACCCTAACCCAAAAAAGTAGGACACTCCAAACCCTAACCCTGGAGAACCTAACCTGAAAAAATAAATAAATAAATAAATAAATAAATAAATAAATAAATAAATAAAAATAAAATTTTAAAACCCTAACCCTAAATAATTGACCAAAAAGAAAACCCTAAGACCCTAACCCTAAAAAACCTTTCAACACTACAACCCATAAACTCTAAAACCCTAACACAGTAACCCTGAAAAACTTAAAACCTTAACCCCCAAATCCCTAAAATACTAACCGTTAAAAATCCAAACCTAAACAACTTAAAATCCTAAACATAAACCCTGAGAATACTTACCCTGAAACCCAACCCTAGTGCCCTACCCCTGAAACCTTAAAAGCGTCAATCAATCTTTGGAAAATAACATAGGCTCAGGAGAGGATCTCACTACGCTTACCCGGACTCTGACCCTTACCCTGACCCTAACCCTAACCCTAACCCTAACCCCTAACCCTAACCCTAACCCTAACCCTAACCCTACCCCTACCCCTAACCCTAACCCTAACCCTAACCCTACCCCTACCCCTAACCCTAACCCTAACCCTAACCCTAACCCTAACCCTACCCCTACCCCTAACCCTAACCCTAACCCTAACCCTACCCCCCTAACACTACCCCTAACCCCCTAATGATAACCCTAGCCCTAACCCTAACGAACCCTAACCCTAAACCAAAACCCTAACCCTAACCCTAAACCCCTGGCAACCGCACCCCGCACACTTGGTTCCCCCCTCATTTTGGATCCCCCCCCTCCCCCCCCTTGGGTTCCCCTCAAGCCCCATGGACCCCCCTCGGTGCTCCCCGCAAATGCGTCCCCCCGGCAACCGAACCCCGCACACTTGGTTCCCCCCTCATTTTAGTTCTTCCCCCGGTACGCCCTGCAAATGCATCCCCCCGGCAACCGCACCCCGCACACTTGGTTCCCCCCTCATTTTGGTTCCCCCCCCCGGTGCTCCCCGCAAACGCGTCCCCTAGGCAACCGCACCCCGCACACTTGGTTCCCCCCTCATTTTGGTTCCCCCCCCGGTGCGCCCCGCAAATGCGTCCCCCCGGCAACCGCACCCCGCACACTTGGTTTTCCCCTCATTTTGGTTCCCCCCAACCCTTGGGGTCCCCCCAAGCCCCATGGACCACACCCCCCTTGGTGCCCCCCCACAATTTTGTACCCCCCGCCGTCCTACCCGTGCCCGCAGCAGCCGCTCGCGTTCCGCCAGCGCCTCCCGCACCCGACGCTGCATCTCGGCCAGGTGGAGGCAGGCGCTGGGGGGGGGGAATAAATTGGGGGGGGGGGCAATTTGGGGGGTTCTGGGGGCATTTGTGGGGCTGGGGGCGCATTTAGGGGACGGAGGGGACTGGTTCTCATCTGTAGGACTCGGCGTCGAGCCCCCCCGGGGGCAGCTGCAGGGCCAGGATGCCTGGGGGGGCGCGGGGGGGGGCATGTCAGCACCCCCCAGACCGGAACCCCAAAACCGCTGCCGTTGACCCCAAAATCGCCGCTGTTGACCCCAAGGTGGCCGCTGGTGACGCCGGTAGGGCCACCGGGCGCCCCGCGGGCCACTGGGAGCGGAAGACGGGCATGAAGCTGCCGGTGGACGGCGGCCACGCTAAAATGCTAGGTCAGCCGCGGGTTGGGGCTTTGGGGGGGGCACCCCATAGGGTCACAACCCCCCCAAAACCCCCCCGGCCCCATAGAGACCCCCCCCAGCCCCACAGATCCCACCCCAAACCCTGTAGGTGATCCCCCAAACCCTACAGGCACCTTCTCCAGATGTTCCCCACAACCTCCCAGCCCCACAAGTACAATGTGTCCGGGCGGCGCCGCGCTAAAATGTGTCTGGGCGGCGCCGCGCTTAAATGTGCCCAGGCGGCGCCGTGCTTAAATGTGTCCGGGTGGCGCCGCGCTAAAATGTGTCTGGGCGGCGGCGCGCTAAAATGTGCCCTAACCCTAACCCTAACCCTAACCCTGCATTTCCAGGCATGCTCTGGGCACCCAACATGGCCTCCCGGAAGCCTGGTGCCGGAAAACTATATTTACATTTTGGTTCCCCCCCCACCCCCCTTGTTTTCCCCCCAAGCCCCATGGACCCCCCCCGGTGCGCCCCGCAAATGTGTCCCCCCGGCAACCGCACCCCGCACTCTTGGTTAACCCCTCATTTTGGTCCCCCCGGTGCGCCCCGCTAATGCGTACCCCCGGCAACCGAACGCCGCACACTTGGTTCCCCCCTCATTTTGGTTCCCTACCCCGGTGAGCCCCGCAACTGTGTCCCCCCCCGGCAACAGCACCCCGCACACTTGGTTCCCCCCTCATTTTGGTTCCACCCCCGGTGCGCCCCGGAAATGGTTCCCCCCCCGGTAACCGCACCCCGCACACTTGGTTCCCCCCTAACCCTAACCCCCCCTAACCCCCTAACCCTAACCCTAACCCTAACCCTAACCAACCAATGAATGACAGAAACCGGTATCTTTACAGATTGTTTAAAGCTTTAGAAACACATCCCACTGGTGACAACTGCCAATCACCCAATCACAGGATACTGGCATGGGATCAGATCCAATTTTTTCAAATACCACACTACCCCCATGACATTTTGGGTGAATTACAAATAATACATTTGTATTTGTAATTTGGGGTGAAATACAATAATTCCACTTAAACATTTTTAACTTATGATAGAAAGTAAGTTTAAGTAACTTGTCTAGAGGTGACCAAACATAAAGTAGTGATAGAATAAAACACGTAAACCTGTTTCAGTTCCTTGCTCTGACCATTATAATGCCTCTTGAAAGAAGTAAAAGCTGCTCAGTAAAGAAAACAAAGCGAGCTCCCTACAGTACAGACAGCTCCCCACTTGCCCTAAGATTCTCCATGTAGTTATGTACAAACTACTATGTGTTGATCACAGAAGACAGCTTTGTGATCTTGGTTCTGTTCAAGGAGATGCATTGCTGCCCTTACCAATGTAGAGAGACATTACTTTGAGGTAAAGTATATGCATTCCAGATTTCCTGACACTTACTAAAGCTACTGAAGGGTCCAAATTCATGATCTTCATTCTATGTGGGGCTTCCTGGCAGTGGAAACTCTCATCGTCAACCGTGCCATTTTCTTCTGAATCTACAAAGCTTTGAGTGGTGTGAGGGTCCAGATAGATCAGCTCATTGCCTGGATGGGTAAAAGCCGTATGTTAAAAATAAGCAAGTGACATTAATAAGCACTTGGTCCAGAACTGTAAAATAGAAATTAGATTGCCATCGCAGTCAGTATAATCTAGACTTTCCAACTAGGGATTCTTTAAGAGAATCGGAAGGTTTAGCCACAACGTTTCCCACAGGGTATTTAGTATAACTTCCTATTGGTGACCTATTACTGTAATTTTTTGGTTGGTTATGTTCTATCTTTGTCACATACTTTTATTTTTCCATGTGAGATCCAGTACTTTTTTTTTTTTTTTTTTTTAATCTCAAGTGTTGTAAACACTAACATTTGACAGATTAAAAGGTACAGGATGTTCACAGATGCAATCTGTAATCCCATTAGGCATTCATTCAGAAATTGGAACAAAAAAGCCTAACTAAAACAGGTTAGGTTTTACAAAAGGACAAAATAGGGTTGCAAAATTTTGGCCCAAAGTGGGGTGAAATCTGAAGGAATGCATTTTAAATTAATTAGAGCAATACTTAATAACAGAAGGTATGCAAAAGGTGAAAAAGATACTGCTATCAGAAACAGTTTTGAAATACAAGAAAATAAAAGTGACATTTGACCAATACACTTGTCAAATGCTATCAGCTATTCTTAGTATGCTGCTCTTGTTGATGTCATCACTTATTTTTACACCTAGCTTTGCTGTTAACTTTCTGCTCCTGTTAAGGATCATCTCATACTGTTTCTAAACTCTTTTAGATATGCTTCTTCATTTATTTTATTCTATTCTCATCTTTCTTTACTTCTAGAGGTTCACGCTTAGACTCCTTACTATTTCCCCTTCAAAAAATGTTCTCTTTTGATCATCTGCACATTTGGAATAAGTTTCTTTTTTCCTTACCTAAAAATCCTATGAAATAATAGGCATTATTTGGTTTCCCTCCTAATGCTCCCAAAGACTGTGGCATCTTAAAGCATTCCTAGGAGTTCAAAAGGAGTAAAGGAAATTGTAATTCATTTCTTTACTGACATCACAGATACCCAAACTTATTTGACAGTAACGAGCAATGAATTGAAAGAAAACCTTACTTTAAATGCATCAATATATACAGGATTTATGTGATTTATCCCTAGTCGTAGAGGTATAATAAGCAAGAGGGCTTTCCAGCCTGTGCAGAGTCCTCCTGCCTTCTTGCTTTGGCCAAGAGCACTTCTGTGCAAATGTGCACTGCTGTGGGACGCGCTGCTGCTCTGAGGAGGGGACCAGCACATTTTTTCTGCGGGAATAAAACTGGAAATCAGTCAACGCACAGAGAAACACAAAGCAGATCTTCCTCTCAGTAGTGAATTAAGCTAGTTTGCCAGGGATCTTTATAGGGCACCCAAGACAAAACGAGCCGGGCATGGCAATTACAGCTATTTAGTAGAAGTAATTCTAGCAGACAGTATGTGCTGGCACGTCCAAGTGAGACGTTAGATCAATGATTGGGGGATGACAATTTAATACTGCAGTGACATGTACTATTAATGTTATTAATAGTGTCAAGCTTTGCCTATAAAACGCCAGAGAAATGAAATGGCAGCAATGATGACAGTAGAAATTCTTCAAGGAGCTCTTCACATCCAGTGATGTGAGCACGAAGTTGGCATCAGGGATCAAAAAACCACAACTGAGTTTGTATGTCCTTCTTCCCTCTTCTTACCCTTGCAAGACAAACCCATGGCCCCCCAAGTATTTGTTCATGTTTAGATACATGCTGGCAAATGGAGTCAAATCAGAAACTGTTACCAGAAAACTGATGAGGTGTCACTTACTGATGTCGTCAATGACCACCGTATTGCCCATAGATACATAAACTGCTAATGAATTCCATTCATCAAATAAAGCAAGCTTCCTAGAAAACATTAAGGTACTAATTAATATAAACTAGTTGGATCAAAAGGGTAGCTTTACACTCAGAACCATTTATTTATTCTTTTTTTCTTAAGAAAAAACATCCTTTCTGCATTTTTTAAAGTCTCCATGTAAGAAAAAGAAAACTTTAAACATTAAATGTTTAATATCTTTAGAAAAATAGGTACTGAGTGGTACCAGGAAAAACATATGCGCTGCACCATGTGCAAACTGTTTTGTCTTACTGCTAAGTGCAGTGACAGTAACAGTTCAACTACATCAAGTTTATTACTTTTTATTGCACTCGACAGTCTCTGCACTGGGTTCTTGCCCAATTGTGTCTTTTCTCATCTGGAAAAGAAAAAAATTCCTATGCCAGTTTTGCAGATTACTTTTTGCTTAAGAAATTCCACTGAATTCAGTGGAATTACTTCTGCCTGAGCCTGCGTGCACAGCAGAAATGGGGCGTTAAAAGCTAAATCAGCTAAGGGTTTGGGGCACCAAAACTTCAGTGGGAGACAGCAGCACACAGTTTTATGTCCACTTCTGCAAAATCCAAACCTTTGCGGAAGGGAGCTACACTCTTAAGCTGCACTGGCAGAATTAGCTGTTTCAAATAAGCCAGAAAGAAATGGGGGTGAGCGTTTCACCATGAAAAACTTGGCCATGAAAGATCTGGAGTCCAGGGCATGCTTCAGCTCCCCTCCCTCTTCAGATCATGTGCCTGTTCCAGGGTGTCAAAGACTTGCTGCTGAGCTCGCAGGACCTGTAGCCTAGCCCCTGCCTGAGGTAAGACACCTCCACGTACCCCTGGAGAACTGAGCAGCCTCAGTTCCTTTCAGTGTGGCTCCCAGACTATGAGGAGCTGCCCATCTTTATCCAGTAGCCTTGCTGGCAGAACTGCTGCTCAGAAAGGGAGGAATTGCAGCTCAGTTCCCTCCTCAGCCGAGATGGCTTCTCTCTGATGTTTCACACCACCACTCCGACCTACACGGTGGCACTCTCGACCTGCCAGAGCTGTGCCACTGTGCAGAAAGGAATATACATCTGTGGTGTGACTGGTGAGGGCATGCAGACGGCATAGCAGGAGACTTTCCTGCAGTTTCTTCTCCTCAGGCTCTTCCTTTATTAAAATTTAGAGGTCACCCATTCCCAACTCAGTACCTGCACACCGAGCTGTGGCATGACATTCCATGCTGCACTTGTAAATAGATGGCAAGTACATTCCTGACTGTGGGACAGGGGGAGATGCAGCCTTCAAAACTCTGCCTGGGCCTTCTCTTGGCTGCCCCAGGGGAGTACGTTCTGAATGAGACTGGTATGATCTCACTTACTTTAGTACTTGAGCAACTGTATTTGGTCCAAACCATTCTCCAATTGACTTCCCCTCTCCAACACCCACCTGTGCTGTTTTCATAGTGAAAAAAAGACACACGTACACAAAATCAAAGAAAAATGAGACCATAAAGAATGTGGGAACAATATACAGTAAATACCGTGACTGTCAAACATTCTAGAGTAATTGCGATCTGTACTTAGCAATAACAATTATTTTCTCAATCTATGCTCTTTTCAAAACTTAGGGAGTGCCAGTTTCTTTAAAAAACAAAAGGCTTCTAAACTACAATGAGAATTACAAGTTAACAAATGTTAGTGCCCCTTATTACAAATTACAGCAATAAGCTACAAGACTGTCTGTTCTAACATTACTGACTCTGGTACCCAAGGCTTACAGAGTTTATCAAGAGCTACATTCTAGTACATGGCTTTATTTAGGTCTCAGGGAATGTTTCTGTACTACTAGTCTTTGCGCCCATCTGCATACCTTTTTATTTTTGTATAAGCATACACATTGTCTTCACATCCACTTTTTAAAATTATGAATTAACATACTGCAAATTAGTGATTCAACACAGTAGAAATTTCAATGGAAAAAACCTGAAAGTTTATGTTTGTTCTTACCCATCTGGTGGATTGAATAACAGCAAGCCTTCCTGTGGAGAAAGCATCGTAGGATTCTGTGATATTCTTCTGGTTGTTTTTTGTGTTTTTCCCATTGCCAATCTGAAAGGAAAAATTGATAGAGAATAAAAAATGGTGACGTTTTCATTACACTGATCAAATGTCTAGACAGCAGAAAGCTTTATAATGAGATGTTAAAAGACATTTCAATTCAACTCGAATATTTACATTTTGTGTAGAGCTCCTAGAATTCCAAGCTTGTTATTTATCATCAAGCTGCCCTTTATCATCATAGGCTAGATTGTAAAAACAGGGAAAATAAAACAAAACAAAAACATCAACTGCAAACATATTCTGACGGATCATGCTGCGTGTTGATAGCCATTCCAGTATCTCTGAGCTTCCAAGATTATTTAAAAGTACAGGCTGTGTTTAGACCTTGTTGGATTTCTAAGCACCCATTAAATAACAACATAAGATCCATACAGAAAGTCCAAACACTCCACTGGCAGCATCCTGGGATGTGACATGCATGCTTAAGAGCTTGCACCAGGGGGGTTTGGACCTCGTGCTGCTGACAAGCGAGTAGTGAAGAGAAGGGTAAGAGCACTGTCCCACGGTGGCAGGTTTTCCCTTGGCCTCAACTTGGGTGTTACACTAAAAGGTTTATAAAATAATGGCGACAGGATTCCCCATTTGTTCTCCTTCTATGCCTATTTCTCTGCTTCAGGCTGGGATGATTTCACCCAGCTGAATATGAATTGATTCATTAGGAACTGTTACCAGGGCATCAAAGAAAGTCTCACTAATAAATTCAGGGTTTGTGCTTTTAATGGAGTACTTACGAAGAAGCGTCTGCAGACAATACCAAAGTTCCCTCAGGACCAGCACTCACCTCTCCCTAAGTGTCTGCAGATCAGTGCTTGGGCCAGCATCATCTGCCCGCATCGCAGCATACATCCCCAGCCAGCGTCCGACGAAGGACCCGTGCCTCCTGTTAGGAAAGTTCATCACAATCAGTGCAGGCTTTCAACTGGGTGCAGCACCACAGAGGACATTTCAGAGTGCTAGAAAACAGATAGGGCTGCTGAAGCCTCCATGAACTGTCCTACAGATAAAAGGCACACAGCAAGACTTTGGTTCCATGCTGTTGGTCTAATTCTAATCTCTGCATTGCACAAATAAACACAATTCATTTATTCCTTGTGGAGCTGACTTACACTTTTCATTCTTCAAGCAGCATTCACAAACCATTTACTGCATGCTATACAACATGATGACCTGATTACATACAGACATAAATAAACACTGATTTTAATAATCTTCATGTTTGCATAAACAGTTAAAATGATGCTCAAAATGCGCTAATACTCTAGAAATGTTTTCCCAGCCTACGATGCCATCACTTATCTTGCTATTTCATTTAGAACAATGCAGCAAATCTGCAGTATACTCACCACTAGGCAAAAACTTTCTTCTATACGTAAACCACACGTAAACCACAGTAAACCACACGTGAACACACCTTGGCTTATTGTCTGACTTTGGCTTATGGTGCGTCTGTTGCTGTGTCCAGCACAGTGCAGCCCCTAAATTGCTACCAAAACCTTGCCACAAACCTCAATCCCCCTCTTAAAAGAGACCCTCTTGTTTGTTGCCCTTCTTTCGACACTCTCTAACAGTTTTATGTCTTCATACATATATATACAACAAAACATCAAAGAGCTCAGCAAGGTCCACCAAGGAAAGGAAGCAATGCAGGAGAAAGAAGACAGGACAACAGGGAGAATGGGCAGCATAAGGGAGGAGGCAGCCAGTGGCCTTAAAAACAAAGCCTAAAAAATAACTTCCACTAGTGGGACATAGTGAATTGGAGCTCTGGGGTCTGCATCTAGAGATGTCTTTTCTATTTATCGTCTTGTTGCGGAGATGGGTCCTCTGGCTTTGGTTGTGTTTTTTCATGTTGGGCAATTATCTCCCAAGAAGAACCCCCTGTTGGACAGAAAGGTAGAGGTGTGCTCCAGAAACACAGTGATGGCAAGGAGTCCTCCACTTCATTCTGGCATTTTTTTCCAGCTGGAAGCATTCCCAGTTGTCAACGGAATTGGTTTTGAGGAGTAGGAAAGACAGCATTGCTGGATTTCTGCTTTCTCCTCCATCCTATCAGACCACATCGTGAGAGTTGTCTTTGTTTGATGTTCTTATGTCGTGTTCTGTTATTCTACATTTTTTTTCTCTCTTATGTGATTTTATGTTCTTCTGTTACGTTATGTTCTTATGTTCACAACAGGACTCCTTGCCAACACCGCCTCACAGACACCTGGGCCAAAGAGCAGGGCCTTGAGCAGCTAGCTCACCATGACAGAGCTCATTTCCTTCCCAGTAGCTGCCAGGTGCCCTCTGGGGGCATTTCGGGGCTACAGCATGGGAAGACTTCTTTGGGGTGGGAAGCCATTGGGCTAGGAAATGGGCAATGTTCCCTAGGAAGGAAATCCCTGGGAAGCAAAAGCCTTAGGATGGGAAGTCTTGAATGGGGTGGGTACCATTCCCTGGGGAAGGAAGTGCTTGGAGAAGTCCTCCAAGAGAGGGGAATTCTTTGGGATGAGGTCTCTTTGGCTGAAGAAACGCTTCATGTTGATGGGGCAGATTTCGTCTGGGTTGCTGGGAATGTGCCATGCGGTGAAATGGCAAGGATGGGCACTGCCGCTGAGGCCGAGAAGCTGGTCGTGGGCTGGGCAAGCCTTGGGCCGGGCAAGTGGTGGTGTGGAAGCGTCCTGGGCATGGCAAGTGCTGCATGGGAGGGAAAGCCTGCTGGGGATGGCCAAGTCTTGCGCTGGGCAGCCTGCTTGGCTCCAAAGCCTGCAGTCCTCCCCAAGATGTCGGCGAGGGGCTGGTCAGCCGTTGGGACGGAACCCCCGTTGACCGCGTTCCCCAAGCAACCGCCCCACTCTCCAGCCACCATGGCAGGTCCAGCAGCCGGCTCCCGCTCCTCCCGGGGCTGCGGCCCTGCTGGCGAGCCCAGCGCCCCAGAGCTCAGCCCAGCGCCCTTTTTCCCACAGAGGGTTTCCCCAGACGGCTTCCGCAGACGCAAAACTCCCCCTTCGTCGTCCCAGCCGTGCCGCCAATGGTGGCTGCCTGGCTGCTTCCCTCCCTCCCCGGAGCGATGGCGCTGCCCTTGCAGCCCCCCCAGGTACCCACCCTCCCCTCCGCACTGCCCCAGGCCACCGTCTGGCACGTGGTGCCGGGGGTCCAGGGGCAGGTGCTGCAGCTCCCCGCCAGGGTGCAGCTGCCACCTGGGGGGCACCTCCCAGCCCAGGGGCACCACCTGCAGCTTGGGCAGCTCCCCGCCGCCGCCGTGGGGCAGCTCCCTGCTGTGGGGCAGCTCCCCCACAGCGCTCCTGTGGGTGCCCCCAGTGTCTCCCAGCCCCTGCTGATGTGGACGGGGACGCTGGTGCCCCAGGATGGTGCTCCCCTCTGCTTGGGGCCCAGGGCCGTGCTCCATGGGGAGCTCCTGCACCCCGCAGGCACCTGCCTGCTGCAGGCCCCTGCCTACCCCGGCCCCCCACCACTCCTCGTGCCGGGACCTCCGCTGCGGGGGCAGGCGCTCCCCGCGCCCCACACCCTCAGCAGCAGCCGGGGGCAGCTGCCGGAGCCCTGCTTGCACGCCGTGGGGCTCAGCGAGGACCAGGGGCCTCCGCTGCCCGGCCCCACTCCCCCCGAGCCTGCCCAGGCTCCAGCGACCGCCAGCACCCAGACGGCGACGCCCGACGGTGAGTTTGGGGCTGGCCCAGCCGGCCGCTGGGCGCCCCACACCCAGGAGCCATGGCAAAGCTGGCAGCGGGGGATGCTTGGGGGATTGCATTGGCTTGCTTTTTCCTCAGCGGCGACACTTGCAGAGGTGCCTGAGGAGCCCCTGGAGCTGCTGGAGCTGGGCCCCGATGCCTTCGCCGAGGCCTTTCCCCAGCTGGCAGGGGACAGCCAGCAGCTGCAGCACCTGCAGGACCAGCTCCCGGCCGACCTGGACAGCTCCGGCTTGGAGGAGCTGCTCAGCTGCCTCGATGCCGTGGAGCCCCACGACACCTTCGCCGCTGTCCCCAGCAGTCCTGTCCTCAAGCGCTTCCTCTCGCAGCTGCCCGACCTCTGCGAGGACATTGAGGAGCCCAGCACACAGGGACTGGCAGCCACCAGAGCGCTGGGTGAGGTCCCCTCAAGCCCTGGGCTGCACCCCGACAAGGTGCAGGCTGGGCGGGCGCTGCAGCCCCCTGCAGCTGCTGTGCCGCCACTCAGCTCCCCCCTCAAGCCTGCAGCCCGGCCCCAGCTCAGGAGAGCCCTGCCCAAAAGGCCCCCCCAGCAGGAATTCATCCCTGCCCGCAGGAGAACCCTGCCCCAGCCTCCCTTGGCTACCCTCAAGAGGCGCCCCGACCCTGACTGCCTCCCTGCCCGCAAGAGACCCCTGCCCCAGCCTCCCCATGCTCCCGTCCAGAGCCCCCCCGACCCTGACTTCCTCACTGCCCTCAGGAGAGCCCTGCCCAAGCCTCGCCTGAGTCCCCTCCAGAGACCCTCCGACCCTGCCCGCAGGAGACCCATGCCCAAGCCTCTCCCCAAAAGGCCCCCCCAGCAGGAATTCATCCCTGCTCGCAAGAGAACCCTGCCCCAGCCTCCCTTGGCTCCCCTCAAGAGGCCTCAACTTCTCCCAGCCCTCAGGAGAGCCCTGCCCAGTCCCCCTCGCAGTCCGGCGCAGCCCCGCGGGGGACTACGTGCCCTGTGTGGGGCCCTGGGCGGGCGGCGACGCAGCGCCCACACCGCTGGAGGAGCAGGAGTTGTCGGTGCCCATCACGCCGCAGCAGCGTCCCGAGCGGGAGCGCCTCAAGAAGCTGGCCCAAGAGGAGCGGCAGCGGGCGGCCCACCACATGAGGATCGGCCCCGGGCAATTCTTCGAGCAGCGGCAGAAGGACCACGCCAGAGCCTACTCTTACGGCTACCCGTGACCGACCTCGGGCTTCTCCTCGACGGCCCCCGCAGCACCATCATCAGATCAGGGGATCAGAACTGGGACGTTGTTGGGATAGGAAATGATCAGTGGGATGGGAAGTGATGATGCGGATAGGAACTAATTGGCACGGGAAAAATGGGTTTTATTTGTATTAAATTTACATTTTTAAATTTTATTTAATTTACTGGGTTTTATTTGTATTAAATTTAAATTTTTAAATTTTATTTAAATTTCTGAGTTTTATTTGTATTAAATTTAAATTTTTAAATTTTATTTAATTTACTGAGTTTTATTTTTATTCAATTTAATTTTTTAAATTTTATTTAATGTACTGGTTGTTATATTTATTTCATTAAATCCACTTTATTGACTGTGTTGTACAGTATGGCATTGTTTCATTATTAGAAAATGATAAGTATTTACTATTATTAATTAAATAATTTTTACATATTTTATACATTATAAATTATCAATATTCTCATTTCTAATTTTGTTTGTTTTTATTCCTTTTCTACCCTATTAAACTCTCTTTATCCCAGTGCACTGCTTTGGACTTTAGTTTTCCTTCCGAGTCGTTGTGGATTCACTCCGGATGGGGGGACATTAGCGAACGCCTGTGTGCTTCAGATCCAAGGTCACCTTTGCCCTCAACTCAAGATCCATGTTTGCATCTGTTGTCATCAAGCAATGTTAACAACAGCAACAATTAAGTTACCTTATTTATTATTTCATGTTATTTCATAATTTCATGTTCAGTTATTTCATGCAGCCCGCTCCCGCTGCCCATGCTCAGGCCGGGCATGGATGTGGGCATGGCCAGCACGGACGGCAGAAAATGGGTGCATGGCTGGATGGCTGGCTGGGTGGGAGTTGGGAATTCAGCCTTGGGATCAGAACTGGGAGGTTATTGGGATAGGAAATGATCAGTGGGATGGGAAGTGATGATGGGGATAGGAACTCATTGGGATGGGAAAAATGGGTTTTATTTGTATTAAATTTACATTTTTAAATTTTATTTAATTTCCTGGGTTTTATTATTTATTTAATTAAATCCACTTGATTGACTGTGTTGTACGGTATGGCATTGTTTCATTATTATAAAATGATAAGTATTTAATATTATTAATTAAACAATATTTCTATATTTTATACGCGTAAGGGGGTGTCGAGAGGCAGGAGACCTTTTCTCCATGAACACCAGCGACAGGACCCACGGGAACGGGGTTAAGGCAGGAGACCTTTTCTCCATGAACACCAGCGACAGGACCCACGGCAACGGGGTTAAGCTGAGGCAGGGGAAATTTAGGCTTGACATAAGGAGGGGGTTCTTCACAGAGAGGGTGGTTGCACACTGGAACGGGCTCCCCAGGGAAGTGGTCACTGCACCGAACCTGTCTGAATTTAAGAAGAGATTGGACTGTGCACTTAGTCACATGGTCTGAACTTTTGGGTAGACCTGTGCGGTGTCAAGAGTTGGACTTGATGATCCTTAAGGGTCCCTTCCAACTCAGGATATTCTATGATTCTATGATTCTATGATACATTATAAATTATCAATATTCTCATTTCTTATTTTGTTTGTTTTTATTCCTTTTGTACCCTATTAAACTCTCTTTATCACAGTGCACTGGTTTGTTCTTATACTTTTTCTTATACTGTGGAGCCCAAAACTGCACTCAGTACTCAGTACATGGAATACCAAGAGAGACTGCCTGGCATTTTCTCTTCTCTGCAGAAGCTCTGTTGCTAACACTGTCCAGAAATCACCACTGTCACAGACAGTAGTAGCATTCCCTCCTCCCACAGTTGGTTCTTCCCCCCCAAGACTTAGACACCATCCAGAAAAATAAGAAGAATAATACTAATAAAGTAAATAAAATAAAATAAAATAAAATAAAATAAAATAAAATAAAATAAAATAAAATAAAAATAAAATAAAATAAAATAAAATAAAATAAAATAAAATAAAATAAAATAAAATAAAATAAAATAAAATAAAATAAAATAAAATAAAATAAAATAAAATAAAATAAAATAAAATTAATTAAAATAGTCAAAAGCCGTCAGGAAGGCAGTGGTGCAGACTGTGGAGAGCCTGGGTTCAAATCCTTCTTCTGTGAGGCTCTGAACCTATATCCCACCACAATCTCTCTGCTAATGTATGGCAGGGAAAGGAGGAAGAAAGAACATATCTCCTGCACTTTCCATTTATTGTTGACTGACAATTCTGTAGAGTTATAAAGCCTCAATCAGTGAGATACAGGGTTCTTCTCACATTGTCTCACTGTGCCCTAAGCGGAACAGCTCTCATTTAGTAGATGCTTCACCACAAAATCATGAGTCATCTGCAGTTTTGAACCTTTCTGGGATCAAGTCCCTTCAGATGGTTGAGGAATCTGCTCCAGCACCTATGTAAACTGGTGCTCTACTAAGCTAGTGAGTGAACAAGAGAGAAATCCTCTGCTAGATGACTTGACAAATTGGGTCTGAAAATAGTGTTGAGGCAGAATAGTCCACGATTTTTGTCTTGGGTGCACAGAGGGATTGGGTGTTGTAGACTTCTTTTATTCTTCATTAAGATAAACATTTTCAAAAATGTGCTTGTTCAACCTTGCTCCCACTGTGTGCATGGGAGGGAGATAACTGAAAGTGGGGAGCGTTGCTTGGATCCTGCAAGTGACTGAGGTCCAGTGGGGTTGGAGGCTTTCTTCCTCCTTTTGGAAATGCAAAGCAACCCTGCACCTCCCCTGCACTTGCAGGAGGATCATGACAGCCCAAAGCACAGCGGCTTTGTAATTGCTGCATACACTTCGATCGGATTTACGTGGCAAGGGTTTGGTAGCAGGGGCTTGCAGGGATGGCGTCTGTGAGAACAGTCCAGACAACAGCCAGCTCCAGATAGCTCCAAAAGGGCCCCGGCGCTTGCCAGAGCTGAGCCAATAAGTGATGTTGTTTGCACCTCTGGGAGAGCAGATGTAAGAAGGGGGAAATACTGCTGCACAACAGAAGCTGGAAGAGCAAGGAGTGAGAAGCAGCCCTGCAGCCCCCAAGGTGAGTGCAGCAGGAGGCAGGAGGTGCTCCAGGCTCACAGCAGCAGTTCCCCTGCGGGCTGTGCAGGGAGAGGCCCCTGGTGGAGCAGGCTGTCCCCCTGCACCCATGGGTCCCACATGGAGCAGATCTCCACGCTGCTGCCCCCCTGTGGGTGGAGGAGCCCCCGGTGGAGCAGGTGGCTGTGGCCTGGAGGAGGCTGCGGCCTGTGGAGAGCCCCCGCAGGAGCAGGCCCCGGGCCGCAGTTGCAGCCATGGAGAGGAGCCCACGGGGAGCAGGGGCAGAGAGGGACCTTGGAGGAGGGAACTGTATCCTCTTTTTTCATCGGTGCTGAGATTGAGGATCAGGATTTTGTGGTAGGAATTTGTTTAGATGAACCAATTTACATCCATATGGGCTTTGTATGTTTGTTTCACCTTGTCTTGCAGGACCATCTTGGCTGGGTCTGCAGTGTTGTGCAAAAGTGAAGTTTTTCACAATAAAGAGCAGCTTTTTTTTTGGGGAAAAGGCTGAGGTGGCCTTCATCAGAGTCTTGTGACCTGAAAATGCAGAAAATGGGTGCATGGCTGGCTGGATGGGTGGGTGGGAGTTGGGAATTCAGCCTTGGGATCAGAACTGGGACGTTGTTGGGATAGGAAATGATCAGTGGGATGGGAAGTGATGATGGGGATAGGAACTCATTGGGATGGGAAAAATGGGTTTTATTTTTATTGCATTCAATCCACTTTATTGACTGTTTTGTACAGTATGGCATTGTTTTATTACTATAAAATTATAATGATTATTATTTAATCTTATCATGTTTGCATCTGTTGTTGTGAAGCAATGTTAAGAACAGCAACAAAATAGTTACCTACTTGCTAGCAGCATCCCTACGTTTGCTGGGGTCTGCTCTGTGCATTTTGAAGACTGTTCCATGCTATTCAGCCCCTTCAGGAGGAAATGGATGGTTCTAGGAAAATGCGTCTTGACCTGATGCAAAGCTGTGACTCAGCACCCTGCAGCCCCCGCAACCCCTGGCATTTTACCTGCAGTCCCTCCAACAACTCTGATGTTCCCTGCATCGACTTCAACCACTGCGCTGGGACCTGAGGCCCCTCAAAGCCTTGTCACTCGCCCTGCAGCCCCTCCAGCCCCTGGCATGTTCCCTGCAGCCCCTCCAAGCCTGGCACAGGCCCTAAGAGCTGGCTCCGGGGACTACCCCGGTGCTGTCTCAGGCGCCAATACACACAAGGGGAAGGAATGCATGCAGAAGTCATCTCGTTTCGGAAGGGCAGAAAGTCCTCCCAAGAAGGGGAAGGAGCAAGAGGAAGGCAAGGCAGCCTACCCCAAGGTAGGGCCATCCCAGGGAACAGGAGGCTGTTGGAAAGGAGAGCAGAGAGAAAAGCAGCAGCAAGCAGGTGATCCCCATCCCTGGGTGAGCTGCGAGCCATGGGACAAGATTGCAGCTGTCCTCCAGGCGAGCACATTGTCAGCTGGCTGCTGCGCTGCTGGGATAGGGGAGCCAAGCAGCTGGGATCCTTCTCTGGGGAAGGGGGCACTGAGAAAGCGCTTGCAAACGGGGCACAAGCCCTCAGCCTCTGGAGGCGGCGCCTGGCAGGCGTGAAGGAAAGGGATCCCTTCAAGGAAGATGCTGTGGGCTTGCTGAGGCTCGAAGAACAGACGCTGCTGGCTGCTACCAGCGTGCTGCAGCAGCGGCAAGAGAGAGCAAACCGTGGTGGTTTTCCTCAGCTGGGCAGCTGAGCTCCAGCACAAGCGCTCTCTCCCTGCCCCTCCTCCAACGCCAAGGGGAGAAAAGAGGCTGGAAAGGGCTCAAGGGCTGCCAGAAGGACAGGGAGATCACTCCACAAGGAGCGTCACGGGCAAAGCAGGCTCAGCACAGCCTGTTCCAGTCCAGCCCGGGGCCTGCTCCTGCGGGGGCTCTCCACAGGCCGCGGCCTCCTCCAGGCCACAGCCACCTGCTCCACCGGGGGCTCCTCCAGCCACAGGGGGGCAGCAGCGTGGAGATCTGCTCCATGTGGGACCCATGGGTGCAGGGGGACAGCCTGCTCCACCAGGGGCCTCTCCCTGCACAGGCCGCAAGGGAACTGCTGCTGTGAGCCTGGAGCACCTCCTGCCTCCTGCTGCACGGACCTTGGGGGCTGCACAGAGCTTTCCCACTCCTCCCTGAGCCAGACGCTGCTGGGCAGAAACTTTTGTTCCCTTTCTTAGATGCAAGATCCCTTCTTAAATTCAGTCCAGCCAAGTAGGAAAAGTAAATGTGGACAGCTGTACCTTGGCAAAGAAGATAGTAGGGGACAAGGAGGTTTAGCAGTCAAGATGGAAGGTGATGCCATGAGGCTTACAGGCTAGTAATGTTCTAGTGAAACCCAGCCTTCCTAAAGAAACCTGCCTGACTACTTCACGTGAATAACAGACTCTGTTCAGCTATTTCCTAACATAGAAAGGGTGCTGACTGCTTCTTCAGAGTAACATGGTAGTGATACTGCTGAAATAGTTGTGGTTCAGACGTAGATCTGATTTCTCCTAAGCACGCTGAATTCACAGCTGTTGATCCTCCAGAGGAGGCTTTGCAATTGAACACCTGGAGAATAGGTAAATTTCCCGCTGTTGTTCTCCTCTCCTCTTGTTTTGTTTTGTTTTGTTTTTCCTAGTAGCATAGGCTTAAGACTCTGAAGAAACAGGCTGCTTTTTTTCATTTCCAACACTGGCTGTTCCTCCTGTAGAGATTATATCAAACAGTCTTGAAGTGCTTGATGACTTACCAGTCTGCAGATTTATTATCAAACCAAAAAAAACCCCGACTTGGTAGACTATTTTTTTCCCACTTTTGAATGACTACTAGGAAGAAGGTTGTTCCGGCATCAAGAAAGTCACGTGGAATGTAATAAAATTTACTGAACCAGTAAATAAAAACTATCTTTTTCTATTAGTTCCATTGTTTCAACTCTTCTGACGCTTATGGATGGCATAGATAACAGAGGGGAGATCGTGGTAATCGGAGCTACCAACAGACTGGATTCTATAGATCCTGCTTTACGAAGACCAGGACGCTTTGGCAGAGAGTTCCTCTTCAACTTGCCAAATAAAGAGGTGAGAACTTAAATTGAATGTTAGTGCTACCATGGCAAAGTCCAACTTTATAGGAAAAAAAAATAATTGACAACTTGAACAAAAGAGTGATATGTGGAGACACTGCAAAGTTGTACCTGTTTGCTTAATTATTTAGTCCACTTGGGCGTTTTCATCATGAAGTTGTGTTTTTGGTCTCAATCCTTCACTTCTGAATGAATAGGGGACGTGTTTGCATTTGATTGTGCCCCGGATTGGTGGTAGTAGTTTGAGTCATAATTATTTTCTTCTTTATAGTAATTGTAGCAATTTGAAGCATTGTGCCAGAAGTGCTTTCTGTGAATTTACTGCCTGAAAAGCAAATGTGATGAAGTAATGAGACTGTCACAATGAAAGCTTGCTAAGTTTTAGAGAAGATTTTTGGACAACAAAGAAATGTTTCTGGATAAATTTTTCATTACAGTATTTTCCTCTGGGTCATTAGGTCTCGTAGTTTGGAAACTTGTTATTGAAGCTATAAATGCCTTTTCTTTCATTGTAGGTTCCTAGAAAAAGTTCAGTATAACAAATAAGAAATATTCAATTTCCTGGTTGAAAATGCAGAGTGTATATTAAATAACTGTAAAATACTTGAAAGTTGAGCAAGTAAGAAAAGTGTATTAATAGATGAGGGGTTTTCAGGGAGGACTGCTTGTTTGTTTGTTTGTTTGTTTGTTTGCTTTTTGGTTTGTTTGTTTCTTGTTGGTATTTTTAAGGAAAACTTGGGACAAGCTAAAACGCAATGATTTTGCTTCCAGGCTAGAAAAGAAATTTTCAAGATTCGTACTCGTGACTGGACCCCTAAGCCACCGGACATGTTGCTTGATGAACTAGCTGAGAAATGCATTGGTAAGACTGAAACCAAAATGGATTCTTGCTTGTGAGCAAGTTGTAAAGAACCTTAGCTTGTACCAGGCAGTACCCAAGCTCTTGTGCCTTGCTGCACAACTAGTCAACAAGGCAGCTGGCACGCCTTCATAGCAATCAGAGTTAGATGCTTTCATCTATTTACTCTTTGTTGTCGTTCTTTCTGTTGTCTGAAAACGTTAAATGGTTCTGGGGCATCTTCCTCAAGAGTATAGTTTTTGATGAGGAGTCTGCTTCAGCTGCATAAGCGCAGGGTATCAGGCAGTGAGCAACATGAAACTTCCCTGCAGAGCGGTAGCACTTTGAATTCCCTGTTAACCTGTTTGGTTTTGGCATTACAAATTGTTTAAATGTTGCATGTTGTAAACCTTGGCCTTGACTTATGTAACGTTTGATTTTTGTTTGTTAGGATACTGTGGTGCAGATATCAAATCTTTATGTACTGAAGCTGCGCTGTGCTCTCTACGTCGATGCTATCCTCAGATTTATGCAAGTAGGGAGAAGTTGCTACTAGACGTTAATTCTATTAAAATAAAAGCAAAGGACTTTTTCATGGCTCTGAAGAAGGTTGTTCCGGCATCAAACAGGATCGTGGCTTCACCCGGACAAGCACTATCACCCATTTTCAAGCCACTTTTTAAAAGATCAGGAGCGAATATTTTACAAGTTGTGCAGAAGATCTTCCCGCATGCACAGCTCGCACTAAAGGAGGACCGACAGCAAGGTATAACCACAGCATCCACTTCTTTATAATTCTGCTAAAGCAAAAACTTGTGGTTTGTGCAATCAACTTAAACCTTTCAGACATAATGATGGTAGAATTTTATTATTTGCATGTGCATGTCTTTCTTTTGGGCATGTCTGGAAGATAACGCATAGGTTTTATTCTGGATTCGAAACTGAAATGCCAAATGGAAGCCCTGAATGACTCAATACACAGTAAAGGACGATGCGTTCTCTACTGAAGCATCCTGCTTCTGACGGCAGCTAAGATAATTAGCATTTGTAGAGGTTGACTTGAGGTTTGAAGTATAAGGCACCTATTTTTCTTTAAAAAATCAAAACTCAGATATTTGGAGGGGAAGCATTTCTAGGTCAATGTTTCTAATTCCTTTCTGAAGAATGTCGGGACCAGGATACAAGTATAACTGGTCTAAGCTAAATATTGTTTTAGCTATCATCATTTTTAACCAGTCTCCTAATTTAAATGTTTGTAGATCGTACTATACATGTGCACGTGAGATCAATTAGCACTGATATTTACTAGATGAATGGAATTCTGTGGCCATCACATCCTTAATCCCCGTGCTTTCATTGTGGGAACCTCCTCCAGAAAGAAATGGTCTTTTTTTTTTTTTTTTTTTTTAGCTATTTAGCAACTGCGGAAATTGTTTGTAATCTCCTTTATTCTAAGGGGGAGAAAAAAATCACCAAGAGTAGCGTACCTTATACGTACACATCAGTGGGACTTAGTACAGCTTTGTAGGGCCTTGTGCCATCTCCTTAGATCTGTGGTGGGATGAACTCTAGGAAATAGCTTTCAGTGTGTGCTCTCAAATGAAGAAAGGGTTTTGGCACTGATTTAGAAGCTGTATTCATGTAAGAGAACGAGACAAAGGCTATTCAGGAAAGTTAACAAACCTCTTTTGTCTTTCAGACCATTTAAATCCTATTTTACAAGATGATACGTTCGACAGTGATGACGATGCATCCTTGGTTTCTGGAGATGAATTAAAAGAGGGAATGCCTGACGGACCAGAGAAAAAAACGCCTCTGTTTCAGCAGGTAAAGAAAGATAGATCCCTGTTATGTTTAGATTCTCGGGACTGCTGAGTCTTTGTAAACAGTTCCAGCTGTTAAAAGTGCGAGGGGTGGTAGACGAAGGGGTAACATCAAGTTTGTGTGTTGAAGGGGTGCTTGGTATTCACAAGGAGAAAGGGTGAAGGGACTAAAGTGGTAATGAAGTTGCTCTGAATGACCAAATTGAAAAGCCCAGGCTTCTCTTCCTAAGCCAAAGTGATCCGTAGACTACCAGAACACGTTGACTTAATCCATGGCATTCTTTGAAAGACTCAAGACCATATAAATGTCCTGTCTGTCCTTTTAGCTAAAAATACCCCAACTTTATGGGTTTGTGTTGCCACCTTTTGCCCTTCTGTTTTCCAGGATTCTTAAACCAATGGTGAATTATGTAGCAGAAAGAAAACTGAGAAATGGCTTGTTAAAACACCTTGAGAAAAATCTGAATGGTGTCTTTATTTGTTAAGCCACCAAGTTGTGTTAATCTTGTGGTATTTTAGTATGGAAGTCATGCAAGCCCACTGTTGGAAAGTTAGATCATGTTGTCACAGCTGGATCAGTTATTTTTCTCAGTTTCTATTGCTGTGCTGTCCAGAAGATTTTCCGTCCTCTAGAGCAAGGCTAAGTCTCTAGCATCTTTGATTTAAGCCAGCAAAGGTAAAGCCTGATTGTAGTGGGGAAACAAATGCTCCTCACAAATTTATTTCCTAGTAGTAAAGCAAGATTGCAGGGATATTAATTTGCAGTCTTGGTTCAGTAAAGAATAGGCAACACAAGGGAAGAAGATGAAACAATTGGAATGACTGAATAACTTAACTGGAAATCTTACATGTATTTAATGTACCGCTACCATTTGGATTATTTGGGGATGGAAAAGTAAGTCTATAGGAAAATTACTTGGAACATCTGTGTGTGTCTATTCAGCACCTCATTTATAAACTTGTTTTCTTAACTCTTGTTCTAGGAGTGCTTTCTGTGAACCAACATCACGCCGGCCCCGTCTGCTAATAGTAGGAAAAGAAGGGTACGGCCAGGTTTCTTACGTGGCACCCGTGGTGTTGCACGCTTTGGAGAAGTTTCCCGTTCACACCCTGGACCTTTCTGTTCTGCTTACAAACGTTGCACCGCCAGAAGAGATCTGCAGACAGGTACCTTTTTTCTTTTTATTCTCATTGGATTCACTGACTGTATGTAAAGGATCAATCGAGTTGCAAGTAAGGTGAGCAAAATTCATTGGTAATGGAGGTGGCGTTGTTTTAATGTGCTGGGATGTTTGCTTCTGTCTGAAAATCCCCTTTTCTTTTAGACAAAACCACAAACAATCTGGATGTTGTACATGTCCACATTTTCCATACCCAATTTTACAGTGATGATGTTGCTAGCAGCTCAGGAAGCTGGGCGGTGTTGCTAATAAACATCTCTTTGTGGAAAGAAATGCTGCTCATCTCCCTGGGATCCAGAAAGTAGTTCTCATTGCCTCCGAAGACTGTGTGCTCCCAGTAGATGGCTCTGTATCAGACTGCATGTCGGCTACTTTTTGTAGCCTTCTTCTAAATTGTATTAGTAAGGCAACCAAGGTTTGGGGCTTCTGTTTATTTTGTTTTCACACGGACATACACAACTTGTGCCGTTGCAGTATGTGCAATAAAAGCATTAACATTCACTAAACACTTCATTTGCACGCTGATGTGGTTTTAACTAGAAAAAATAAACAGATCTGGTGTTTTTACTTTTAGGCAGGAAATCCATTTTATTGTTTGGCACCACTACCTTTAAATATTTTTACCTTTAGTGGGAACATTTGAGAGCCATACAAGTAAGGACAGACATGTTACACGACTGAATACTGATGTGTCCCATAAGAGGGACATTTCCTTTCTTTGTTATGCGATGATTGTGGCTGTGGCCATATAGCTACGGTGTCTAGCCACTGCCTGAATATATCCTTCCCATCTTCTGACTAGAGTTCTTCGAATACTGGTAATCTGAAAGGGTGCACAGAGAAATTCCTTATGTGAAAGGATGCTTGCCACTCTGTTCACATAGTTTCCTTTCATGGGGCAGTCAGGTGGCTATGTAGCTATGTATTAACAGGTTATTCTACGTGTTTTAGTTTTCTTACCCAAGCTTTCCTTTTCACTAGCTGATCCGAAATGCTCAGAAGACAGCACCAAGCATAATTTATGTCCCAGATATCCATTTATGGTGGGACAACGTTGGACCTGCCTTGAAACTTACTTTTCTAACTCTAACTCTTCCAGCATTTTCGCCTGTTTTGCTGCTTGCTACGTCTGATGTACGTCACTCAGATCTCCCAGAAGAGGTATTTGTCAATACTTTTCTTACTATTTCTTCAGTGTCTTGTAATTTATGAATGCTTTCAGCATCAAAATGCTGCGCTTTCTTAAATGCCTACTGTTATTACTCAGGCACCCTAACAAATCACTTAAAATTTGCTTAGAGAAAAAGAATACTGTGAAAGCATCTGCTTAAGGTTTTTTCTGAGTCAAGCAAGTGACTTTCACCCCCTTCTCATGCATGCAAATAATAAATTAATACAATAATTCTGGTGGCTACAAAGTGGTTCAGTCAAGAATATGCAGTGCTTGAAATGACAAGAAGATGTTTTTACTGAAGAGATTTCTTCTGACAGTCTGCCATTCCATGCTATGTTGGGTAAACTGCTAATAATGCAATTTAGTAGAGAATTGAAACACTTTGATTAAAAAAAAAAAAAAAAATCAGTTTCTTTCTTCATATAGGCCAAAGCTTTCCAAGCTGGAAAGCTGAGTTCCAATTTCTGCTCAAGTAACTTTGGAATGGAATTCTAGTTGTATTCCTAAATAAACTGTAGTAAAAGTACATGCAGAACTTCATTGACTTCTGAGAGTTTACATTAAGGGAAGGTGCCCAAAACAGGAACACGCTGTTCTCATTCCGATTATTTTGTCTCAGTTACTGGGGGAAGAGAACAGGTCTTACCTAGATGTGTTTATTATCAACTGCTTTGAAAGTGCTTGAGTTCCCACAGAAGTTTTTGTACAGGTTCTAAATTCCTTCTAAAATAAGTAGTGAAATTCCTTACCTACCTTTTAATACTAGAAATTGAAAATGGAGGAAGATGTAGAGGTACTAGCTACTTCAGACACCTTTTGGTAGAGAAATAAAAACTCAGCAAAAAGCCCTCACTTGTCTGCTGAAGCCTTTCTCTTCCCTCTATAGCCATAAAGGTTCTAAGTAAAGGATGCAGCAAGGCAAGTAAATACAAAAGAAGCGATGTTGGATGTGGTGAAAGCCATTACTTTATCAGTGTAGCGTACAATCCCTTCACCAAGATTTAATTCTACAGGTGATTCTTAAAGGTGATATTTGAATTTGCCGTGCCAGCCTGTGAAAATGTAGCCATTTAAGGCCAGGAAGATAACTTTTTTCAGTTTGTGTTCTTCAGGTTATTATTCATTTTAAAAGGTACTCATCTTTTTGGAATAGAAGATGAGTTTTTGTGGCCTTAAATCTGAAATGTCTTTCCTCCTTCTGCTTTAGATCCAAAAATTATTTAATAAGGAATTTGGAGAAGTGTGCAATATTGAGTTGCCTGGTAGGGCAGAGAGAGCAGCTTTTTTTGAGGACCTAATTCTAAATCAAGTGGCTAAGCCTCCTGTAAAGAAAACAGGTGAGGAGGATATAAGAAGTACATCTAAAACTTTCCTATCGAAGTTACTAGCTCTTTGGGATTTGCTTTGGTGGTCATTTTCTGTCAGTAATTTTGTCATATGCTTGTATTTGAGTACTGTAAATTGGCTAATTTTTCCTGATTAATTGAAGTTGATCGGACATTGGAAGTCCTGCCTGTAGCACCACCAGCTGAGCCTCACAAGCCACAAGAGGAAGAAGTAGGGATGCTGGAGGAGGAAGAGGAGGATACCTTGCGTGAACTTAGAATTTTCTTGAGGGACGTTACTCACAGACCTGCCACTGACAGACGTTTCAGGGAATTTGCAAAGCCCGTTGACCCACAGAAGGTAAACTAGTGCTGATCTGTGTGTGTCTGTAACTTCTCAGCGTTTGTATTTCTCAGCGTTTTGGGGAAGGTTCAACTTCGTTTTTAGGGCTGCACTATTAGGATTTTGCAAGAAGCAGAGGCAGTGCTTTTACTTCTGCTGACTCTCAGATGTCTCTTATCGGATTATTCGCTGAAAGCCCTGGTTTCATTCTAAGAAGCCAGTCCAAATGCCAACACAGTCTGTTCGTGAAAAGGCTTTGATATGTAGGCATGTCACAGCACTGAAAAGCACAGAGATCTTTCCTTATAATTACAAACAGTACTTACAGGACTACTTTAATGAAGTCTAAAGCCTTTTATTGGACTGTCAGTTCCTGTGGGAACAGGAATAGGAGCAGCAGTTTGTAAAAATAAGTTTTGAGATCCTGTTCTCTGTTTCATCTGGAACTCCTCAAGAGGAATCAACCATAAGTGCAGTGTGTTTTCTTTTTCCTCCAATAGGCTGCTTAGATCCCTTTTTCTCCTTAATTGATTAGATAAGCCTAAACTAGGGGCGTATATTTCAAAGACAGGTGTAACTTGACTATACCTGCGGATCAGCAAAGGCCTCTTCACGTGGGCATCCACTGGCTTTTCTTCCCCTTTTCTCCTAGGTTCTTGAGCTGTGAAAAATCTAGACAGATACATATGTCTTCATCTGAACTAGTCATTAGGCTCCTCTTATGGTCTGAGGGAAGAAATCAGCACCTCTGGGCCCAGTTATCTCATTCTAAAGTAGATGCCTGCAATAGGTACTTCACAGGTGCAATTCATGCACCTTTTCCTCAATGTCGACAGCAAAAAGAATGTTGGATGGCTTACTCAGCTTTCACTGTTGTGATTTTCTGAAGCAAAGTGAAATGAATCTCCCACCCTCAGTGTTTCTTCTGTACCATGCACGTGCTTCTGACCTCCCTACTTCTTGTTGTCCTCTCCTAGCAGCTCTAATGCCAGTTGAAAGAGCCCTTCCATTTTTGAGAAGCAAACTGGTTAATTTCAGCATCTTCTGATGCATCGCAAATGTTCAGGGTTTTTAGGAAGTCGTTTATTTAAAGTTTTCAGAGTAATTTTGGTAGACAGTGTGCAAGGTTAAGAAAACCTCTGAATGCTTGTATTTGATCTGCAGGTACCTGACTATGCCACAAGGATTAAAGAGCCGATGGATCTTTCAACAGTTCTGACTCAAATTGACTCATGCCAGTACCCCGCTGCAGGAGACTATCTGAAGGACATCGATCCAATCTGTAACAATGCCTTAGAGTACTACCCAGATCAAAGATCTACAAGTGAGGATGTGCTTTTTAGCCCTAGTTTAAAAAATCTGTCAAACGTATAGATGGATAAATGCTGTGTGCGGACAATAGACTTTGGATGGATTCGATGATTTTGGACATCCACAGAGAACATCTCTTACCACATTGTAAATATTTTATCATTTTGCTACTTGGGCATGGAATTGTGATATAAATGTTCCCAAGGAACTAGTGCTTTTGTTTTAATTAACTTCTATGTTGATATGCTGAAAATATTCACTGAGATAACCTTTCGGAACCAACCTATGAAGAAAGCAATTTTTTTCTGTGATCAAAACAGTTTCATTGGTTGGTAGACAACATTCAGTTAAAGTCTGTAAAATTTCAGATTGTCACAGAGCCTATGTTTTGCAAGACACTGCATATTCAATGGTGAGGAACAAAATGGATACAGAGTTTGGACGACTTTGTGAACAAATTAAAGAATCTCGTGAGAAAAGAGGTACGTGCTTTAACGCTAAGGATTTTAAGACTTGTCTCTGCATTTGTAACTGAAAATGCACAACGAAGATCTTTGGTATCTATTCTTTATTGCAAGGTCGCACCTCTCCAGCATGTGCTCCATGTGACAACTCCAAGTCACCACAGCAGAACCCTGCTACTGAAGACGACAAACCAGATGAAGAGAGTAATGAAAATGAGGCGATGACAGCGGCACCTGTAGATGCCAGTACACCCATTTCTAATGGTAAGTTGCATTTTATTCAGCTGCTCTTGTCATTCATACCTTCTCTGTCCTTGAGGCGCAACAGGTGTCTCTGATGCCTGGCTCTTTATGCCAGAGGTATTTTGTTTTCAAATTTACTTCAAAATGTGAGAGAGAAATCCAGAGGTCATCCATTCAATATAGTTATGAATTAAAGTTCAAAGAAAGTTGGTTTACAATATAAAAAACAAAAAACAAAAAACAAAAAACAAAAAACAAAAAAACAAAATAAAACAAAACAAACAAACAAAAACTTTGACGGCCCAATTGCCATTTAGTCGCCCCTAAATTGCTAATTCTTGAGGTAAAAAATGTTGTGGATGGCAGTTTCTGAATACTTAACTAGTTTTTAATTATGCAAAATGGTATTTTTACCCCCACTCCACCCCTCCCTTCCCCAAATGCTAAAATCTTAGCTCCCTCATACTGTGATTTCCAGTTGAAGGAGGGAAGTCTAACTAGTGAGAGTGGGAATTTTGCCATGGACTCCACCCATATCCTTTTGCAATACTATATGAATACTACGAATGTTGGGCAAAACCACAAAGTTTGTTTTTTCACAAAAGGTTTACCGAATCAGGAAGCATACGAGGTATAAGTCTTCACGTTTTTTCTCCTTTGAATATTCCCTTAAAATTGTCTCATTAATTAATCTCTTCCAAACATGTATTTAGCTTTTGAAGTCTTCAGCTTGATACCAGACTCGAAGGAGAGCTTATTTCCAGAGGCTTTTATGATGTTCATCTGTATTAGTTCATGCAGTAAGACAGTGACTTTATCAAATAACCTCACGTTGTATTAATACTGCCAATCCAAAGTAAGAATCCTCAGCATGTAAAATCCTGAAAGTGACTGTTTAGTGAATGAAATTCCATAGCAGTGTGTGTGGTTTGTTTGCTTGTTTTTAATCTTAATAGCAAACTGACCCCATTAACTTTCAACTCTTTTCTCAGCATATGTAGGCAGTGGTAGCTCAGTTCCTTTGTTTTCCTTGTCAGTCAAGTAAGATGAAGATAATGGATTTTGAAGAAAGAATTCTTTTGGTTATGTTTTGGATTACTTTTTTATGCTGTCTCTTTGTAGGTGCGTCAGAAAGAAAGTGCAGAAGGAACAACTGTGCGCATGCTGCAGCAAAGCGAAGAAGGAGTTCTCAATTCGATACAGAGAACAGAGTACCAACAGATGACCAAAACGATAGTGATGAAGAAGAGTTTGTGGACAAACATGTTTCTGACATATGTCAAGTAAAACTTAACACTGAAAAGGAAAGTGCTAAGCTTTGTGAATATTCCCCACCAAGATGGGGAACTATAACTAATGAAAATCCAAGTTCAAATGGTAAGGGAGAAGTCCAACGGATCCTTTAGCACCTTATTCTTGCTGAGGAGGATTGCACTATTTATTAGCTTTAGCCTTCAATTTCACTCTATTTTTTCTGTTACAGCTCTCAAAAGTCACCACACAGTTTATTCCGTAATGATGTTGCTCCTCTAATTGTGCAAGCCAAGCCCGCATGTTTCTGTAGGTGCTGTTTTTTTGATTCTGAAGTCTGTTTTTTTCTAATGGTACCTAACTGAAAGCCAGCAGTCACTGACATTCTTTTATTGTACGAGGTGCTTTCCAATAACGAGCAGCTTAGGTGAAAAAGCTGCACTTCAAGATGCGTGGATCCAGAGTAACATGTGGAATAGGAGACTTAAGCCCTAATGTTGTACTCTAAGATGTGTTCCCTAACCTGAATTGGCAACATGACTATTTTTTTCCACTATTAAGCTTTTCATTAGTGCTTTTGGTTTGTTTGTGGGTATTTTTGTTTGCTTTTTTTGTCTTAGTTTCTAATTTTTGTGGAGCAGTGACTTTAGCTGGAAAGAAGGGAGAAGCCAAGTATTTCTCAGTGAAGACGATAACAATTCTGTCTCTGTATTTGTAGAAAGAGACTGTTTGGCAGGTACAGGATACTTCACTGAGACTGTATTCTAGATAAACAGAAAACCTGACTGAAGAAACCTGTGTCCTTCCAGATTCCTGGGCATTTCAAGCGGTGACTCCTGAACGTTCTTGGGAAGAAGACCAACAACAGATAAGTGATGAGAACACTGTACAAGTCCCTACGGAGACAGACTACATAGTTATTGTGGATCGCTATGAGCTCAAAGTATGTCTAATTTCAGCTTTTTTTTAATGCTCAAATAGGACATATTCCTGCGTCATGTAAAATTGCAAATTAAGCCCATTGTTAACCAATGCCAATTAAAACAATTAATTGGAAGGACATACAGATAGTGAAATAATTCAGCCTGTAATGCACTGTGACTGTTTAGTTTCCACACCTCATGGAGATTTCTGTAGGCTACCATTTGCTTCTGGTCATCTGTAGTTTAGGAGACAGATTCTTTGCCTAATTTTTAAGACAAAAGGCCTTGCTGAATTTTAAAATACCACACTGACAACCTGCTAGTACTATTATGGATATCATTTTAATGATTCATAATTCTTATGATGGGTTTGAGGGCTTTTATTTGGGGATTTTTTTTCATGCTTTGATGTATTAAGAACCTGAAAAGGATCTTTATTTCTTGCGGTGATGATATTAAACCTGAAGTTAGCAGGTTGACGTAAACTAGCTAGCCATGGAGAAGTGACTACTTTTCTGAAATTCCTTGAAAGTGCAGTATTAGAATTTCTTATATTGTGTGTGTGTGTGTATATATATATATATATATAAATATATATATACATGAAGGAGGCAGAGTTTGCTGATAAGATGATAAGCAGCATTATTTCCAGGGGGCAGTAGTATTTCCATTTGGTATGGCTGCTCCCTAAAGCTACATGCTTGCAGGCTCACACAGGTAATGGACAGCTGTGGCAGTGGAAGAAGGTGCTGCCACTAGCTTGTCACTGTTGCTGTGCCAGAGATTATCATCTCTGCATCTTTGGTAATAGAAATGACTGTGTGAGAGAGAGGTGATTGCTACAAGCAGTCGCTTTGCTATTTACCCACCCCTGAATTTAAAGGTAGGATTGAGCAAACTAATCCACCTTTGCTCTGGGCGTTTGAGCAATCTGTTCTGCCAGCAGAGTTGTAGGCATGGCACACGTGGGTAAAGGTAATCACCTAAGGGTGCTTCCTTTTCCAGCTGGCACAGCTGTATCTACAAGATCTGCAGCCTTTTTACAGTGCCCCGCGCTGCTGCAATGCTTCTCTAATGAAATGCAACAGTGGCTTTGCTGTGGCAGCAGCTGTCCTACAAAGAGGATCGTGTCATTCCCTGCTGCTTTGGGAGCAGTCGACTTGGAATTACAACCACTGATGTGATAGATTGGTTAGTAGTAAAAGATTGTCCGAAATTTCAGCCTTTCCTTTCTCTGAAATATGAAAAATTAACTCATTTTCCCTGATGAAATCTCATGGGATATTTAATCTGTTCTCTGAAGTGTCACATTTTATTTAATAGCGTAAGAAAAAGTAGGCTCTCACTTGTATTGTTACTGTTCAACCTCCGAAAACATATAGAGCGTATTCAAAGTTGTTGTTTTGCTCCATTGTTGTCTTCAGAAATTGTTATGCTTTGTCACTGAGATAACGAAGGGATTTGACATTTATCACCTGGAAAAAGTATATGGCGTCATTAATCAGTGTATTTACAACCAGAGAGAAGACTACGACAAAACCGATTTGGTGGAGGTAATTTTTGCTTTGAATGCTAGCACTTTCTGTCACTGTTACGCAGTATTTGTGTGTTCCGGGGTATCGTGGTTGTTTAGCATTGCTCTTCACTGCTTAGCTGTCTGTGCACAGACAACAACAGTACGACTTCTCCCTTTCAGTCTGGAAGACGTTTATCCACCTTGCAAAACAATTGTTATATTTGGCATAACTGTTGGCAGTTTCTGCAGGAAAAAGCTTGAACTTGAAGACAATGGGTCCACCCACACAGCCCTTTCAAAGCAGTTAACCTTAGTCTGTCAGTAGTTTTCCTTGGGAACCATTTTGGGAGCGGGAGGACTACGAAGGGAAGGTGCTTTTCTAAGTCTTTCACTCGCTCTCTCCCTCTACAGCCAGTCATGCACGGTGATAGCAGTTGTTCCATCCTTGGAGAGAAATTTAAGTATATAACAAGAGTTTGAGACTTCTCTCTAGTCACACTCTAATCTCTTTTTAACTAATGCGCTTGAGCATCTGTAATTGGGGAGATTTCTGCCTGTGCCAGTTTTACACTGAGTCAAATTCTCTGGTCTCTTCCTGTAAAAGATGATTTCGGAGTTGTCCGAACTCCTCAGAAATCTGTGTGAGGCGTCCATGGTCCAAGTCAGGTGTTCCCAGTATACGCTTGGATATTCACTCTTCACATTGAAGATCCTTGAACCCATTTATCTTAGAGTTGCTTGTGCTTGAGAACAGATGAAATTTGTTGTGCCGATCAGTCTGCCTTGAAAAGAGAGTGCCTCTTTTTTTTAGGCACTGGTCATCTCGATCTCTTCTTCCACATCTGATAAAGAGTTAGAACGGACACTCTGTTCTGCCTGTGAGAGGATTATTTAGATTCAGGGAGGCTGCTCCTGAAAAAAAAAATGAGATCTTTTAGCTCGAGAAGGGATTTATTTATGTTATCTCATGGCCTGTGAACTTTTGTAACTTAACATTTAATTTAAGTGTTAAAAGTTAAGTAGCTTTCTTGGTTTTCTATTTCTTCCTTTAGCTTAGGCAAACAAATCTCTCCTATTCAGAGTGCACTGTACAAGTTAGTCAGGAGCGTGCTCTACTGTATGGAGAGAGAGAGAACTTAAGGAGTAATTATTCAAAGTCCAGAAATTAACTTGAGCTTGTTGTGGCTTCTCAGCAACTGTTTCTTCCTTCTAATTGTTGTGAAACCACTGCTGAGAGAGATCCATATAGTTTATATCCTCCTCTCTATTTTGGATGTATAAGGATGCCTCTGAAGCTAGAAGGGGTAATAGGCCGTTGTGATGGTGGTAGCACACTGTTTGCTAAATATTACTAACCATGTATTACAAATTATTCATTTTTATAGTAATAGAAAGTGTTCTTAAGCTTTCATTTGTGCTTACTGCTATTTTAGTAATAGGTAGTAATGGTAATAGAAGGATGGTTGGACTAGATGATCTTGTGGGTCCTTTCCAACCTTGTGTTTCTATGATTCTTTCATGAGGAAGCTATAGACCGCGATGAGGTCTCCCCTCAGCCTGCTCCTTTCCAGGCCGCACGGGCCCAGTGCCCTCAGCCGCTCCTCATATGTCTTCCCCTCAAGGCCCTTCACCATCTTCGTAGCTCTTCTCTGGACACTCTCCAACAGTTTAATGTTCTTTTTGTACTGTGGTGCCCAGAACTGCACACAGTGCTCGCGGTGAGGCCGCACAGCGTGGAGCAGTGCAGGACAATCACCTCCCTCAACCGATTAGCAGTGCTGTGCTTGATGCACCCCAGGGTATGGTTGGCCCTCCTGGCTGCCAGGGCACACTGCTGGCTCATACTCAACTTGCTGTCAACCACAACCCCCCTAGATCCGTCTCTGCAGAGCTGCTCTCCAGCATCTCATCGCCCAGTCTGTACATATAACCAGGGTTGCCCCGTCCCCGGTGCAGGACCCGGCACTTGCTCTTGTAAAACTTCATGCGGTTGGTGATCGCCCAGCTCTCCAATCTGTCGAGATCTCTCTGCAAGGCCTTTCCACCCTCAACAGTCAACAACTTCAAGTTTAGTGTCATCAGCAAATTTGCTCAAAACACCTTCTAGTCCTACATCCAAATTGTTTATAAAAGCATTGAAAAGAACTGGCCCTAAAACGGAGCCCTGGGGGACCCCACTGGTGACCAGCCACCAGCCTGATGTAGCCCCATTTACCATAACCCTCTGAGCCCTACCCGTCAGACATTGCTCACCCATCGTATGATGTTTTTTATCTATGCTTGACATTTTTAATGGGATTGTGTATATGGTTTGCTTTTCTTGTTCTCTAAAATGACTTTTTGAGAAATCCTTTATATAATGAACATGAAGTTGAGGAATCACAGACAAGACAGGTGACAAGAACTTCTGAGGTGCTCAAAAGAGTACACCATAAAAATATCCATTTCTGCTTCCTAGCTTTTTTCCTAATCTGTTGTAAGTGCATTGTCATCTTTCTCCTGTGACTGCATTCTACAGGGCTGAGTTTTTGGGATACTAGCTAGCACTCCTGAGCACATTACTTCAGGTTTCTAGGCCAGTCTAATAAGCGTCTTCCACCACTGTGGCACCAGTATGAGTATGAACCAGTCCTTTTTGTTAGAATTGTAGGGGTTGGAAGGGACCTGCAGAGATCATCGGGTCCAACTCCCCTGCCAAAGCAGGTTCCTTAGAGCAGGTTGCCCAGGTAGGCATCCAGATGGGCCTTGAATATCTCCAGAGAAGGAGACTCCACAACCTCCCTGGGCTGCCTGTCCCAGTGCTCCGTCACCCTCACCGTGAAGAAGTTCTTTCACATGTTGGTGCGGAGCTTCCTGGGCTCCATTTTGTGGCCATTGCCCCTTGTCCTGTCCCCACAAACCACTGAAAAGAGGTTGGCCAAATCCCTCTGTCCACCACATCTCAGATATTTATACACATTGAGGAGATCCCCTCTCAGTCTTTTCTCCAGGCTGAACAGCCCCGGGTCTCTCAGCCTTTCCTCACAGGGGAGATGCTCCAGGCCCCATTCTCGTCTTTGTTGCCCTCCGCTGGACTCTTTCCAGGAGACCCCTGTCTTTTTTGTACTGGGGAGCCCAGAACTGCTGGACACAGTGCTCCAAGTCTAACTTTTCTCAATTGTTTCAGGATCTATCTATGCTATATAAACCATGGAGCTTTCTAGGCAAACACTGGCAAATCGTGAGCCAGGTGCAACTCAATGCCGACGTTTCCGTCAGTGTGTTAGGGGTGGCAGCTTTTTCCAAGACTGACCTACGCCTGGCACCTAATCTGCGTTTCAGTAGATGTACAGAAGGGAACAAAGAGCTGTGTTGTTAGCACTGTATTTAAAAAGCTACCGTGAAGAAGATGCCTGTGTTGAGCGGACAACAGGAAGCTTTCATTGCATCTCCAGGCAAAGGAGAGGAAAAAAAAATATCACTGAGGCAAAAATGTGTTTCTTCTTATCCACTTCAAGACGATGTTGAAAACCTGGTATCCTAAATGCATCTTTACCTCTGGAACCACAGTCAGCTCATTGCATTGCAACTGGAAAATTTCATACTTAAAAGGGAATGACAGGCAACGAGGAAGCAGGAGCGTTCCTGGCATCAAAACTTTTGCTCTTCAAAGTTTTGGGCAAACTTCTCCCCGTTATTAGTCTGGAGAGAAGAAGACCTTCACAGTTAAATATATATAAAGGTGTAAATCTCGGTTGGACATGAACAGCTGTCACAGCTAAGGGTTCCCAGAAGCCCCATTCTGTTTTTTCTGACTTGGGGAAAAGATCAACTTTTAGCGTCTGAGGTAAAAACATTGCTAAAAGCAGCGGTATTGAAGAGAAGTACGTAGTGGGAGTTAAAGCGAAGCGTAGACTAAGATATCTGGACACGTACTGAAGGAAGAGCTCCTCTTTATTCAACTTGGAGGTGGAAAAAAAGGGGGTTGGGGGTGGGTTTTTTGTTTGTTCGCTGTTTGTTTGTTTTTTCTCCAAAGGTTTTGGGGGTGTCCCAGCCAGCCCCGGAGGGCATTCCTCCCTCAGCAGTGGGCACCTGAGGGGAACTCGGGGCTGGAGAAGAAGCCGAGGTCGGGGAGCCGGGCGCCCTCAGCGCCTTTATGCCCTGAGCCGAGGCGAGCCGAGCCGGGCCGGGCCGGCCGCCGCCTGCCGGGCGGAGTGGCTCCGCCCCGCTCCCTGCCGGGGGAGGCTGAGGCACCGCGGCCCGCCGCTGCCTGGCCCTGCCCGGCTCTCAAACCCTCCCGGGGACGGGGGGGGAAGCTGCGAGGCGCCAGGAGGATGTGAGTGGGTGCCGCGGGCTGCGAGGCGAGGGCCCGGGCGGCCGGCGGAGCTGGGACTCGGCGACGGCTCAGCGCCCGCCCCGCCGGCAGCGGACGACTCCCGGAGACACAAAACGGCGGCGGCGGCGGAGGAGGCAGGTGGCGGGGCTGAGAGGAGAGGGGGGAGAGGCGGCTGCGGGAGGCGACCCCAGGCGGCCACGGGAGACCCCCGGGGAGAAGGCGAGGCGCTCCCCCGGCCGGCCCTGAGGAGAGGGGCGGCTGCGAGCACCCCTTCCCCGGCTCTGTGAGGGGGGAACGAGGCGCGGTTGGGCTGTGACAGAGCCGGGTGTATGGGGGGCACACGGGCAGGGCGAGCAACTTCGCTTTCCGTGCCTTGAAACGGGACGGAGCCAGCCGAGACCGGGCTCCCCCCCCCTCTATATATACACACACGCGCTCGGTGTGGCGGTGGGAGGGGAGCGGGGCCATGTCCCCAGCCCTGCCGGGGGGTTTTGCGGTGCCGGGGGCTTTTGCGGTACCGGGGGCCGCCCTGACGCCTGGCTGACCCCCAGGTGCTGCGCGGCGCTGGAGATCGGCAGCCGGCGGGGCGAGGCACCTAATGGAGGCGGCGGCGGGGCGCTGAGGGAGCGGAGAGGCTGCGGCTGTCAGCGCTGCCCGGTAGGTGCTGGGGCTCCCTGTCAGGCTTGACGGAGGAGTTTGGCTTCGTTGAAGGGTGAGTCAAGGCTGAGGTGGCGGTCCCAGCCGGGACAGGCGCCCCAGAGAGCGCCTTGGGGCTGTCAAAGTGCACGGCGATCCGTGCAAAGGGGGCTTTGTTGTGGAAGGCCTGAGGTGAACACGAGCAGCCCGCTGGAGGGGGAAAGGAGAGGGGAGTTTGGAAAGCTGTGCTGCTGGTGTTAAGCAGCAGCCTGTGCTGTGTTGGTGTTTGCTCAGAGGGGTTTCACGCACGAGGAGCTGGTGGGTGCTCTGAGGAACCTGGTCCAGCTGTGGAGATCAACCTGTATGAGGCAAACCCCAGGACCCAAATGCCATAGGCTGTAAATCCAAACCTCCCCGAACAAGCAGACATTATGTAGAAAACCCATTTGTTACCGTCTTGAAACATTGCCAGCAAGGCAGCCTCTTCCAGTTACGCTGTTAATTGGGTTCTCCGGAGCTCGTTAGAAGGAGGTGCCATTTTTTCTAAACGAGGTGACTGCTAACTTCAGGCTGGCAGTCCTACTAGCTTTCCTCAGCCAAAAAGCCCTTTGCATTTCCGTAAAGCACCTGTGCACTGTGCTTGTTTAACAAAGACAAGTTTGAGACATAACACTTGGAGGTAGGGCACGCATTCTCTTTGTGAGGCTTTCCTACTCCTTGAATGCTTCTTGTGGCTCTCCTGGGCTCTCTCTTCTCTTGCCAAGCCCTCGATGACCTGTGCCTGCTTCAGCTGCATCCAGCGCTCCGTTTGCTAGCCGTAATTGTCGTCATTTATCTCTGCTGGTTATTACTAGGAAAACCGATGTTTATCGCTGCGTGTCCATGCGTCCCTGGAGCCTGTTAGAGCTTGGTTTTGAACGGTTCTGCCTTTTGTAAATTTCTCTACGCTGAAGAATTTCTGTCAAGTGATGGACTTTGTGCTGTTGTTAGGATTCCTTTTGTTCCTAATGTACCAAAAAGGCTGTTTCCTTGGGTCTTTTGCTTCCCTTAGCAGTTTGTGGTGTTTCACTTAGGCTTATTACTATCCTTGCGCTGTTTTTTCCCCAGTCACTTACAAAGCCTGAGGGACAGGATTAATTTTTTTTTAATCTAGTTACCATTAATATAAATGATCTTTTTGTTTGGATGTGACTTCTGAATTCATAACAGTCTTACTTCAAAGATCTACGACTGGTTTTGAAGTCTGATGCTTTCTTCAAGTTTGAGTTGAGAATTTCTTCCATCTTTATGGAACTAACTTCTAAAGCAGCAAGTCAGTGTAAACTGTTTTTCTAGTTCTGTTTGCACATAATAAATATAACGGAGGCATACTCTCTTGTGGCTGAGCTCTGGCCAATCTCTATTTCTATGGTCAGTTTCACTTTGTCTCAAGGCTGAAGTCTAGCTGAGAATTCCCCTGTGCCAGATGCAGTATTTTTGTATATTATGAAATTAGCCTCTCTAATTTTGAGAAATGCTGAGCCTGTTGCAAAATTGACAGAACGAGCTCTTTGGGGTCTGTTTAATAGAAGTCCTACGTGATAAGTTTTGGGGTGATGAGGGGAGGGGACATTTTGACCACATTTGGCGCAGTGCAGGAGGGCCTGGACGCGCTATTCCCTTCTGTGAACTCACGGTCGGTATTCCCTCTCCGTCCTGTGCCAGAGACGTGAGGTCACTGATCCATAAATGCCCGAGATGGTTTGCCTCGGAGTTGCCGGTGACTTGTAAACAAGTGATGCAATTTTCAGGATAGCACGGTTTCCCCTCCTCCCTTTGTTTCCTCGCTGTTTCCCAGTCAGGTACCAGTATCAGTGTTCAAGTCCGGCTGTCGGTTGTATCACCTTTGCCGAGTGTGTGCTCACAGGAATCCAGTTTTGTGGTGTTATTAATTAACTTTCTGACACTGTCACATCAGGCACTAAAGGTGCTTCCTCCTGCAGTCTACACAAGGGATGTGATGACTCAAGTTTTCAACATCTTTATTGTCATGGGTAGTATTAATTCTGATGTTCATCTTTTATTGCAGTCCATCATGTTAGTTTGGTTTGGTTTCGGTTTGGTTTGTGGTTTCGTAGTTGGTTTTTGGGGTAGCTCAGGGCCTCCTGAAATACTCCAACCACTCTGCTGCATAAATAGTTGTTTCTTTTTCTGTGGAGATGGGAGCCACCAAAAATGCCTCCTTTCCTTATCCTGTAGCAGCCAGATGGCATTTCGTAAGGCTGCGCCGTGCCTCCCTTTGGCTGATGGTTCATTTCCAGTTCTCTTGCCTTTCTGAGAGCTGGAAGGAACCACACCAGGACCACTCACCTCTTTTCGTGTACCCTTCAGAGTGCAGTGAGCTGCAAGGTGTTGCATAAAGCAGCATCTCTGCTTCCAGGGGATCCTTTCTACCCAGCTCTGGAAGTCAGCCCAAAGGGAGCACACGGCTGCTGACGTGGAAGAACGTGAAGGGAAAAACAGGCAAGAACTCTGACCACGTTGCTACTAGCTCTTAGAAGACCTTGGAGATAGATCATGGAGAGCTTAATGATGCAAACATGCTTTGAGAGTTTGACTTCTGCTTGCACCTAACAGGTCCACAAGAGCTCACTTCCAAAAAAACCAACAGGCTTCCAGTTGTGTTTGGAGCCGTTCCAGAAAGCCACTTGGTGTTGCAGGTTCTCGTTGGGTGTCTTGGCCTTCTTGACCCACAGCTTGAAGCCGCTGCTGGAGCCAGCCTTGGAGCCAGCAGGGAGCTCCTGAACTTTGTCATGGTTATGGCAAAGGCTGCAGGTGTTCAGCGCCCTGAATCTGGAGAGCATCTCTCAAGCCACATATAGTTTGTGAGACCAGAAAGAGCTGCCGGCTTATAATGAGTGCTGTGACTTAGGCGCACGGTTTGTAGAGGTTTTAAGGCGTAGTGCATGAGTGCCAGGCTCCTGTTTGGTCACTGGGACAAAACGAGATCTGGGAATGTTGGATGTCCTAAAAAGAGTACAGGGGAGACAACCGGGGAGGAGATGTGGCTCTTCTTGGCCTTGTTTAGCCCCCAGCCCCTCTACACCCCACAAACCTTAGTTACAGCTGTGGGCTTCTGCAGAACGTCACAATGCCTAGTAAATCTTTGGGATATACTTAAAAGCAGGAAAATACTGTGTTGGTTTCTTCTTTTTTGTATACATAGGGCAGCTGCCAGCAGCAGCACCTGCTGGAGTCGAGGGTGCTGAGCAAGGCAGGGTCGTGTCCCGAGCAGCAGTCACAAGGGGAGCTGAGCGGAGCCCGTCTGAAAACTCGGGGGGTTTCTGCTTCTTAGCAAGCTGAAACACAGCTCCCCGTCCCCAGTACTCCTCGCTGTGAGGATGAGGACTGAGGAAGGCTCACCCTGCCTGCAGCTTCTTCAGTTCTTCGTGCGGGGAACTCGTGGAGGAGCCGGTGCCTCTGGAAAGAAAGCACCTGTTGGTACTGTGGGCATCTGAGCGTGATGCTAACCCACGCAACGCTGCCCCTTGCATCTGACAAATGTTTTACAACTTTGACTTCTTTGCAGGTTCTACTTAAATTTGGTGGAGGAGGCTGTGGCTGAGCAGAGAACTAATTTGTTATTTCACTAACTGGAATAATTTACAATGGAAAGAAGCTTTTTTTAGTTAAAAGTTGTGTTTCTGATTACAGCTTCCGGTATTTTACCTCGCAGTCCACAAACACTCTTCTTAAACTTGATTCCTGACAAGTCGCTTTTCTCAATTCTCGCGTTCTTGGACTCCACCAGGGGAAAAGGAAGGCCCTGCTAATATTGCTTGGCTGTTTCCTTCCGGAGGAAGGAGGGGAGAGTTGAGAAAAAGAGGAATGAAGTAAAATGAATTTACTCTTTGCACACGTGCTGAAAGAATAGGCAGGTGTTCTTGGGAATATCTCATTTAAATCTCTGTGTATGTGTTTCGAGAGGATGCGTCCTCACTTAGAGGAGCCAACATCCCATTGCTGGACCTAATCCTGATGGGGCTGGCATCTGAGGGTTACGCGGGCTGCTCCCGGCAGAGCTCTTCCCACGCGGGGAGGCCGAGGGAGCCGGTCGAGCACTGCTCCGCTGCCTGGAAAGATTCAGTCATTTCCACCCAAAGCGAGGAAATAAAAAGCTCGGTCAGCCATTTCATCTGGAGATACCCCGCCCTCCTCCAACAAATACGAAAAAGGGAAAATGTAGGCTTGGGCCCTCACATATCCCAGCAGTTTGCACCCATTCGGGCGATGCGATTGGGGTCGGGGCAGGCAAAATAGAAGTTACCTTTATTTTTTTTTTTAATTTCGGCAGAGGAAGTTATAAGGTTGATGTTGCCCCTTTGATATTTGATTTAACCCACTGACTGCCTGGGAAGGAAGGCGTCTGTTTAGTTTACCTTTGTCCTAGATTCAGTTTTAATATCTCATGTTTAATTGGAGGGGGAGGGGGGGGAGGAATCTTTATTCTTAATGATTCATGCCGCCTCAAAGCACAGTGGTTTCTACTTGTGTGCTGCCTTTCCCACTGGGGGAGGCAAACACAAGAACAATCATTTCAGACTCCTCCTTCAGTTTCCAAGAGAACCTTAGCTGCTCAGGGATAGCTCTGAATTTTAAAAGCATTTTTTTCTTCCAAATTATGTATTGATTGCACATAAAATAGCAGCACCGTAATATGTAATTTCAAACAAATGCACGGGGGTGCTTGGTTGCTTTTAATGCTCCTCCTTTATTTTTATTTTATTTTTTTTCCTCCAGCAGAAAACAAAAAGTGGATTCTGTTCCCATAAGCCGCTCTTGTAAAATCTGCACAAACATTTATTAGTCTAGACACAAAATATTCTCAGCCGGCCTCAGCCTGACGATGGCAAAAAGAAATAAAAATAATAATAAAAAAAAAAAAAGAAAAGGCAAGCTAATATTGTACTTGGCTGTGAAAAGGGAAGGGGGGGATCATGCCCCAGGCTAGTGAAGCTGTAACATTTTGCTGGGGCTGCCTGCAACAACAGATGCATCTCGTTCCCCTGGGCTTCCAGTCCTGCCTATTCTCTTCTGCTGAACTTGGCCGCTCGCAAACATTCCCTGTGAGTACCACACCCCGGGCTTCTCCTGGACGCTTTTGATTTGATTGAATGATGGCACCAGGCATGCTCCTCTTCACCAGGCCTGCTCTTCTGCCCCAGAAATCATGTAGCGAATTCATTGATTGGAAAACGTGCAAAATAGGTGGGATCTGGGGTGACTGGTAGAAATCAAAAGGGTTTGAAATAGGCGATGTGACCGCAGCTTAAACCTGCAGGAAGGGAGCATCGACCCGAATGGTTTATCTGAATCTTCAGCTGCAACTTCTGTAAATACCAGCTCCTTCTCCTCATTTGCTACCATGGCAGTTTGCAGACTTTTGCTGAGTTAAAAGGACAAATCATAGTTGTGCGCGTTTGTTTGATCAGGCCTTTACCTCAGCGCTCACGTTCTCAGACTGCTGGGGTTTTATATTTTTGTCATTTTCTTAGAAAATGGCGAATGATGCATATCCCGGCTTCCAGATGATTAGTTCCTTTTGCTCCCAATTTGTGTCAGGCTGCGTTTGGTTGGAAATGAAAATGTAATTGCAAATTCCCCTCAACAGCACAACATGTCTGTGGTATTAATTAAAGCACTGTAAATACGTAGAATATCTGAGAATGCATTCCTTCAAGCATGGCCGTGTTTTTTTAAACTTACAGAGGAGGCAAAATACGGTATTTAGGCTTAGTAGATGAAATGTATTGCTTCTGTGGTGGCAGATCCGTGTCTTGAGATTTTAAACCTGGTGTATCTCATGCTCAAGCCTTCAAAGGAGATGTTACATAGACAATAAAACGTCCTGCTTTTCGGGGAGGGCTCTCCTTAGGTCACTCAGAAAACGCCTTCAGTCTTCACTCACTGCAGCATTCACAAAGTGAATGCCTTCCTGTAAGGTTAGTCACCGATGGCCACTCATTCCATGCTTTCACTAAGAAAAACCTTCGCAGCTTTGAATCTGAATTTCCTGCCCCGCATTTAGGTGAGCCCGGAGCGGCGTCAGGCATTGCTGGGCTCCTCGTCCGGCGGCGATGGTGAAGTGAAAGATGCCAAAAGTGAAGTTTGACAGTGAGCTCGGGGGCTTGTGCTGGCCCGGTGGCTCTCTAAGCCCCCGTGTCTGAGCAGCGGGAGCATCCGAGCAGCACAGGACGGAGCTCAGCAAGAGGCTGGGGTCAGGGCACTGCTGCAAATAGCAATGCTTTGCTGGCTGCAGAAGTTAACCAGGTACACAGCGCTGTTTTACTACATGGTGGAGACCTACGGAGAGTGTTTCTGCCCTCCTTTTTAGCTGAAACATCCCCAGATTCTAAGGGGAAAAGGAATAGAAGGGACTTGCGGAGCAATGTTCTAGTGAAACCCAGCCTTCCTAAAGAAGCCTGCCTGAATAATTCCTGTGAATAACAGACTGTTCAGCTATTTCTTAACATAGAAACGGTGCTGACTGCTTCTTCAGAGTAACATAAGTTAGTGATGCTACTGAAATAGTTGTGGTTCAGACGTAGATCTGATTTCTCCTAAGCACGCTGAATTCACAGCTGTTGATCCTCCAGCGGAGGCTTTGCAATTGAACACCTGGAGAATAGGTAAATTTCCCGCTGTTGTTCTCCTCTCCTCTTGTTTTGTTTTGTTTTGTTTTGTTTTGTTTTTTCCTAGTAGCATAGGCTTAAGACTCTGAAGAAACGGGCTGCTTTTTTTCATTTCCAACACTGGCTGTTCCTTTTGAGCCCCGCCTTCTATTTTTGCAGTCACAAGATATGTGAATGTAAATTCCTGGGAGAGAGGTAGAAAACTCTGTTTCAACTGGTGTCTTTTTCGGCTATGTGGGGAGACCAAATAGGGTGGTTTTGAATCTTCTGGCTCTTATTCAGAGCAGCAGCATGTGGAGGGAGACAGATGCGTGTGCTTTTTTAGTGCAATGGCTTCAGAAGCAAGAGGGGAAAAAACACTTTCTCTGGGAGCTGGAGAAGGTGTCCTAATTGCAGGAGAGGTTTCTAAATGGCATATCTCTGCGAGTGTTCCTGTAGTCTGGAGGTTTTTGTTTGTTTGTTTGCCTTTGGAAGGTTTTACTGTTAATCTTCACGTCCTTCAGCAGAAGTGAGAAATGTGATTTTATTTTGTGCAGTGTCGCGGACCCTCCGAAATCTACTGGGAAGGATGAATACCTCGCACAGTACCAATGTGATGACAGTGGAGACAAGGAGAAACCAAGAAGATCAAAAGAACGTGACCTTATTTCAAAAGAAAACGTTTTGTACGGCAAAGAGTCTTCTGAGCCTGGTGAGAAATTGCGGCAAACTTCCTCTCTCAAGTGTGACACTGAATGTAGCTCTAAAAAGCTTTCCTCCTCAGCTATTGCAGAGAAATGCCAAGGTAGAAAGGACAAGACTAAAAACACTGAGAAAGAGCATTACCAAAGCAAGAGGGAACATGCTCCTAGTGAAGAGAAGGAGAGTCAAAAAGCAGGTCCTTCCAGCGGCCAGGTTCAAAAGGCGTCACGCTGGAGCTCCGAGTTCGGCAGCATTCCGAGACCGTTTTGGCGGTTGTGGAGACGGCCCTGGCTGAGGTGGCTGCTGCTGTTGCTGCTGTCCCCTCTGTCCTCGCTGTTGCCGCTGTTGCCGCTGTTCCCGGACCTTGGAGACCTCCGGCGGCTCCCTGTGACAGGCCCTGTGGCCCCGGGGAGCTGCCCGCCGCCTCGTCGGCCAGCCCGGCAGCAATCCTGCCAGCACAGAATAGCTCACTGCGTTTCAGGGTAAAGTGACAATTAATTTCTATTTCCTGGCCTGGGTGCTGCTTCCTTCTTTAAGGAAGCTTCAAGGTTAAAGGTTAAGCTCAGTTATGTCAGGGCCCAAGTCCGTTTCGTGAAGGGGCTCTTGTACGAAAGCTTAAGCTGGGATTGACTCTCTGCTAAGCGGAGGCCAAACGTGTACCTACTGAGAAGCAGGTCCTAAGTGATAACATTTTCTAAAGAGACTGCTAAACACATCTGAACAGTGCTGCTGCAGAACTCTGAATGGGGGGATAGCAACTGTCTTAACTGATCTGGAATCTTGAGTTTACTTTTCAGTGGACAAGAGGTGTGTCTCTCAAGGCAAACAAAGAGAGGAGTAACACCCGATACTCATGTCAACATAAATTTATGCTCAGAGCGTAGGTGTAGGAACAGCATCGGTATGTATATGGAACACCGGGAGAGGAAGCTCTGTCGGTATTTACAGTTTTTCTACTACCTTGTCAGAGAGACGTTATCTCCACATTAGAAATGGATGTATTTTGAAACGGTGGTGGTGGATCGGATTTCTTCTTTCTAGTGTTAATATTTGCTCTTGAATCGTACTTAATACCTGGTAACACCTCAATCAGTTGTCAAAAATAAACTTAAAAATGTGTAAGGCTTATCTCGTTGGTCAGTATAAAGATCAAGGCTTTTTTCCTTTTTCCTTTTTCCTTTACCTTTTCCTTTCTTCCCCAGTGTTGTTTTTCTTTTCTCCTTCTCACTACAGTCTTAATTTTGTTTCTTGTCCCTTAAGTGTGTTTTCAGTGTGTTGCTGAAACATTTTCTCTTTCAATCCGAAAAAAGGAGCTGTCACTGGTGAAGATCGGAGCTTATCTGAAAATCCCTGAGCCCAGGAGCTGTCACCTTAGTCTTCCAATCGGACAAGGACGACTTCATTTCTCGTGTAAATGCATTTTTCAGGTTTGCGTATTGTTTTTTCAGGAACGGAAAGTGTGTATAGAATGGATTTAAAATCAATCTTAAATGTAAAATGTCAAGGGAAAAAAGTTCTAGTTACAACCTCTGCACACAATTTGCCAGCTGTGGGACTAGGAGTTTTCTTATTTACTGTGTTTTGTTTAACGTGTCTGAAGTTTAATGGATAGCAATCAAGGCGTGCTAGAAATCTGAAAGCACTTTATGCTTTGTTCTCTCAGTCATTTTGGTATAACAAACTAGCTTATGTTTTAAACGCTCCATTAGGTTAGTGGTTTCCCTATAGGTAACAAGTCCCTGTGTGCTACAGTAAGACAGTAACAAAACATGAAGTATAGAAGTTCATCCTGTCATGGATGCTTCTGCCTACGGACACACAATTATGCTTATTTAAAGCGGTATCACCTTGAAACCTAATCAGCATTTTAAAAAGGACTTTGTAGCAGTTATTGGCTTTTGTCCTGGAGGGCTGAGGTTTGTTTTGTTTTGTTTTACATTCAGCATTTCCGTTTCTAGCTTACATTGCCCTGTTGTTTTGCATGAGGAAAACGTGCAACTTTACAAAGCAGAACGGAAAGAGCTGCTTTTTAGTCTAACGTTTCAGTTTTTTGTAGGAGTTTTAAATGTGGTAGGAGTAAAACACCAGAAGTACTGCTGCCAAAGTTATATTCAAACTCGTATTTCGTGGAGAAGCAGAAGAAGCCCAGGGAGAAATAAATTTGCAAACGTGCTCTTCATGCTCTCCTTTCCCAAGATTTCTCTGAGATATAGCCCATCCTCTGTGGGTTTTGAGGTATATGGTTCCCAGGAGTGAGAAGGAGGGCCAAACATCTCTCTTCTTGGATCTCAACATGCCAGGGCTTTAGTGTACTGCCACTTACGGCTCCGCTTTTTCACCTGGAAAAAGCGACCACATGATGTAGACTGAGGAGCCCTCACAAATTAACTTGCTATCACAAAGTGACGCCCAGAAAAGGTGTATTTAAAAGCTAGGCTCATTATAGAATAACAACAAACCCCTCATGATTGGTGCAGTAGACAGTGAGGTAGAGGGCGATCCCTGGAAAGACAGAAGAAAAGGAGCAGTGAGTTCTGGGTACCTTTGTGCACACGAAACAGAAAAACGCAGGCAGTGAAGTAATAGTGTTCCATTACTAATGCCAGCAATAGATAATTGCAACAATTATCTATTAGATCATAGGTAATAATTAACAGATAATTGTGCAACTCTGGAAATCAATAAATAACTGATTCCCCTCAGAGAATGTCTTCTACATTTTTATATTAAAAAGACTCCAGAGTTGTAATAGATTAAAATCCTACGGAAGTGAAAGAAATGGCATCAGCCACTAGTTCTGCAGAAGCTAAAAGTAATACCAATAGAGTTTAGATGGAAATTTTCACTTTGTGTGTTTAGTTTGGGGATTCTTTTTAAATCATTCATACCAGCGATTTAGTTCTTAAGGCTGTTTCTTTGAGATTAAGTGACAGGACTTCTGCTATTCTTTTCTTCTTGGAATGCTTCTTGATATTCTTACGTCAACCAGAACTTCTGTCTCTGTCGCAGATGTCAACAATGACCGTAGTTAAGAAGCCCAAATCTTCAAAGTCTAAAAAGCCCTCTTCAAGGCGGTCTGGCAAATCCAAGAAACCAAGTACTAAAATACTGATGTCACGCACCGCAAACTGGGGCCAGATACCGCCTGCAGAAGATTCAAGCCAAGTCTCTGTGGCCCAAGGACGTGGAGGTGCTATTTACTGTAGATCATCTGAAAAATCTAAGGCTTTTGCCCCAAGAGATCTAAGTAAGTGTGAGCTTTATCCTGACTCCATTTTCTTCAAAGCAAAAGTAGAAAATGCAGTTCTTACTTGTTGCACTGATAGAGAAGGGGACTAGTGTGAACAAAGACTTCAAAAGCGAATCCCCTAAGGCAACTGAAGTGACTGATGTTACAGAAATTAATTTTGATATATTTACAGTCAACAGAGAAATATGGGGAGCTTTTTGTAATGCACAGATTCATCCCTGTCTTTTCCGTTTTGCAAAGAAAAGTGTTTGATTGTTGCTATTCACAGCTTCCATTTTTCACACGTTTTTTGAATGATAACATTGCTCAGGAAAAGATCTGGTATCTGTAGGGGTACCCTCATTCCTAGTTACTAGTTTTTACCTTTTTTCCGTATAATTTCAAGTCTAAGCTTGTGGTTTAAGTTATAATAAGGAAAAAAACAGTAGTTGAGTTAATCAGGTTAAAGATTATAGATGGAGAGGAACTTGGCATTAGGTACTACAAACAGAATGGCAGTTAGCCTTGCCTTAGAAAAATTAAAATGGTTGACGAAAGCTGTTTTTTTGTTTTTTTTTTTTTTTCCCCAAAACATTGTGTTGACCAGCCAATTTGAATTTGGCGGTATTAAAGCTGTCTGCAATAATTTTCTTCTGGCTTGGATTGTAGCTAGCTCCTCTAGGTGCTCCTGCAGAATAGTATTTTTTTAAATACCTTGCTTAGAAACAAACAAACAAAATCTCTTTTTAAATTTAACTTTCTTGCAGTCGTTAATGATGGAATTGCTCCACCACAGAGCATTCTTTTTCCACCTGAGAAGATTTGTATGGATTGGCGAGAAACACAAAGTGTTGGAGTTGGCCTGTACAATCTTGGCAACACATGTTTTCTTAATGCTACTCTACAGTGTTTGACCTACACACCCCCACTTGCCAATTACATGCTTTCTCTCGAGCACGGCCAGTCATGTGAGTACTTTCTAAGAGTATTTCAAATCTGTTGGACAGCTCTGAAGGTGAAAGAACAGCAGTGATTCTGAGACAAGCTTATTTGCCTGATTTTACCTGTAGAAGCTGGCTTTGAGCACTGTATTAGCAGTGGGCTCCGAATAGCATACGGAGTGCAATTAATGCACTGTTTGTTTAATGAATGAATTTATTTATTTATTTATTTATGTATTTATTAAAGGATCATTTATTGCTTCGTGGGAATAATGAAGTGCATTGGACAGTAATGCATTTAGTAGTAATTTTAGAGAGTAATACATTTTTCAGCCTGTGGAGTTCACATTCCTGTCAGCCTTTACAAATGTGACTTTGCAGTAGTCTTTTAGATTTCTCATCACAAAATGCATTTGAATACAGGCTTAGTGGATATTTTTATTCTGTAAAGTTGTGTGAAATGAAATGTTACAAGACTGTTGGGACATTGGCATCTTGGGAGAATAGAATGTAGCAAGGAGAGTGGATATCGTATCTATAGTTTAAATTTTACTTAGATGTTTGTTTGTAGTTATGGATATTTTGCTGGACTGGGATGCTTTCCTCTTTCACTCTTCAGGTCGTGAACAAGATTTTTGCATGATGTGCACAATGGAGACTCACATTAACCAGGCCCTGCGTTGCACTGTTGATGCCATCGAGCCTACGCATGTTATCAGTAATCTCAGTCGTAAGTGGCTTCAGATGTGTTTCTTTTCGATAGCTTGTAATCTTCAAATACTTATTTGATGTGTATAAGTGGTTTTAACACTAGAAAGAAGAGAGATTTTAGAAATACAAGAATGATTTCATTTTTAAATGAGGTGAATACTATCATCTTCTTCTTTAGGAATAGGACAACATTTCCGTTTTGGCAGTCAAGAAGATGCACACGAGTTCTTGCGCTATACTGTTGATGCTATGCAGGAAGCGTGCTTGAATGGAAGCACCGAGTAAGCATAAACAAGTTCACTTTCATACATTCTCTAGCACCTTCTAGTCCTTTATTTACTATCAAAAATGATCTCTAGCACCTTTTAGTGCCTTATTTACTATCAGCAACGAAAGTCTACATCATCCTTAGTTTTCATAAAACTCTTTGAAGAGTTAACTCTGCGCCTTAAATCTTCTGAGGTCTGATTATAATTTATTTCCAGATTGGACAGATCTTCTCAAGCTACCACCATCATTCATCAAATATTTGGAGGATTTCTAAGATCGAGAGGTACTTTAAAAAATATTCCTGTCCTTAGAACTGATCTGTGTCTTTTGTCGGTAGTAAAGCAGTCTGTAGTTTGTCTAAAGTAGTATCTGGCAACAACTTGAATTTGGACAGTTAGTCTCCTTCACATAAGGTTAAGCATTTATATTTTGCTTCCAGTGAAGTGCTTGAATTGCAAAGCAGTTTCGGATACGTATGAGGCATTTCTTGATATCACTTTGGATATAAAGGTAAGATGTTTTCTAAATATAATTCATGATGTTTAAGTACATGCCTAACTTTCTAAATTAAACTTGTTTACCTTAAAAAACCAAACCACATATAATGTTAAAACGTAAGAGCTTGGTGGTGCTAAGGAAGTGGATTGGACTTTGTCCTTCTGTGGAACCCATGTAAATAGTCTCCACATTTGCATTGGGTTTAAGGGGAAAGAATTCTCTTTCTGCAAAAATTATAATGCTGTCATACTTCTCTGTTGTTCTACCCCAATGTACATCTAATTGTTAGACTGATGAATTTGTCCCCAGTATTGATGACAAAGCACACTATAGGTGCTGTCTAGGCTACTGGAAAAGTATTTGTTCCGAAGTCAAATGACTTCCAGGTGAGGTCAATGCTGAGCATGCTCTTTCTGCCTCCTTCTTCACAGTGCTCATAGTAGATCGCTGGAGTATGTTAGTAAGATTCTCTTACAAACTACTAGTACGTTTCTGGAATTTTGAATTTACGGTGACTTTACGCTCTTCTTTCTCGCTCCTCTAGGCGGTTTCATCTGTTACCAGAGCTCTGGAACTCTTTGTGAAACCTGAAGAGCTGGGTGGAGAGAATTGCTATAAATGTAGCGAGTAAGATTTTGACGAATTAGGTCTTAATCCTAGATGTCAGTTTTATATGTTGCATGACTCTGTTGGACTACCTCTAAACTTTGGATCTACTTACGAGTTTTGTGGAAGTTTATAAAACACTTGGATTTTTGTTTCTTTGGAGGGGGGAAGTCTTGTTCAGAGGCATTCCCTATGGGTTTGCAATTCTCTGGCTCGTATTTTGCCATCAGAATTCAAAAAGAGATACTTTTGTTCTTTCTATTTATTAGCTCTCGACAGTACTTTTCTTGATGTAAACTGCCCAGTTTCCGTTGTTCTCTGGGCTAGTGGCTAATTTTCACTGCTTACACTGTAGGTCCTACCTTGGAGCGGGCAATGTATCAAACTGAACTATTGTGTTTCAAAGGATGGCAGACAGTTTCAGTGTCTTTCCAGACAAGCTCAGTACATGAAGACTTCCTACTGTTAAATGTCTCCCTCCTGTAGAATGACCATGTGCTTCTGTTGTATTTTTGATGTTGATAGACGACCTATGTTGGAGATTATTTGCAATTTCTAGTCCTGGGGACCAAGGCTCTCTCGTTCCACTTTCATTATTTGTATTTCCCTTGAAAGCTGAAAGAATGTATCCAGGATTGGAGTTCAAATAGCCACTTTTGTAGACCAAGAAATGGTACCTTGCCATCCAACCTGGTAATACCCTTTCGTGAGAGATTCCTGTTCCTGCTATGCCCGGGGTTTTGGGAGAATTTACCTTCTTCACTGTATTAACAAACCTGACACGCAGTGCATGGGTTTATGAAAAGAAAAAAGACCAACCTATTATGCAAGTAAATGTCATTCAAATAGCATAGGCATGCGTGAGACATTAAAACGAGTTTGTTTTGGGGGCGAAAAAAGAAGATGCCTTCAAACACTTATCTCTGCTTGTTTTTAAGGTGTAATAAGATGGTTCCTGCATCCAAGAGATTTACCATACACCGTTCTTCCAAGGTTCTCACAATATCACTGAAAAGATTTGCAGATTTCACAGGTGGAAAGATCAACAAGGTATATTTACCACTGTAATGCAACTATATCATTGTGTAATGGGACATCCCCCAAAGCTGAAAGTTGTTTATATTTTCAGACAGTAATTGTAGACTAACGACTATGGCTTATTCTTTCTCTTAATATCAATAAAGTTCCCGCTTGACAAGAAGCATATGCTTTCCTCTGAGAAGGCTGATTCATCAGGAAACAGTTCTCTGCAACTTCTAGTCTTAAACATTGTTTATGGGAAGACTTATTTGTAGTGAATCAAGAAATATCTTCTAGAAATATATTCTAGAAATAAATTCTAGTCTGTGTTTTTTGGAAGTGTTTTTCTCTGGCTAGTCCACGAAGTACTCTGGGATAATTTTCTATCTTCTTGGTCTCTCTTTAGGAGGTGAAATATCCGGAGTATTTGGACCTGAGAGCCTACATGTCACAGTCAATGGGAGAACCACTGCTCTATGCCTTATACGCGGTGCTGGTACATCACGGTGTCAGCTGTCACTCAGGACACTATATATGCTATGTAAAGGTAGAAGTCAACAGCATTTCTAACAGGGTAAAGGTTGTGCTGGCAAACCAGTGAAAGCGTGACTAGCAGCTACTGTTTCTAGGGAAAAAGATTTCATTATATTTTTATTTGACACGTGTGTATTTTGTTCCTATCCGTGATTTCATTTGGAACACGTGCAATTCACCTAAAGAAATGGTTGTCTTTATTTGCAGGCTGGTAATGGACTTTGGTATCAGATGAATGATGCTAAAGTAGTCCGTACTGACATTAAGAGAGTTCTTGGTCAGCAAGCTTACATACTTTTTTATATCAGGTAATAACAAATCTTAACATGTGTTCAGAAGAGATTTACTTTCCTGTTATTGATATTTTTCTGTTTTGCAAGTGTTTTTCTTGCTATCCCAGGGAAAGATTATTATTTGTCTAATTCAGTTCTGTCTAACCTGAAATTCTCTGTGTCATTTATTATCTTTTGTTGCTTGGCCTGAAACTGCAGCACTTGTGTAAATTGCTATCTATGTGTTACCTGTAGCTGGCTAATTTAGAGAAGGAGAAAAATGAAGGTCATCTGTCGTGTAAGAATGAATTATTGTTCTGAAAGTGATAGTCTTAGTAGGAAGACTGTTCTCTCCTTTTCAGTTTGTAGTCTTGGCGAAGCCTTCTGTAGAGAAGGCTTCCATATCGTATGAACTGTTCCTCTAAAATTATAGGATGGGATTTAATCCAAGAGTAGGCTGAAAGAAAAACTAAACTCCGATCACTGCTCTTTTCTGAAGGCGCTATGATTTGACACTTGGAGAACGTGCGTTTTACTTGCCAGCACCATCTTATCCCTGTTCATTCCCTCCTGGTCAGCAGGGGGCTAATAGTAAGCAGGCTGGATTTATGGGACCACGACTTCTTCCTCATATGATTAAGGTAATTCAGGGAAGTGGGAGGGCAGGTAACGGCACCAAACTGCTAGTGGGTTTGGGGTTTGGTGTGGGGTTTTTTGTTTGGTTTTCAGCATCTTAGTTTTGTTTTCCTTCCCATGCTGCAGCTTTCTTCACAGCCTTCATGCTACAGCCAGAGTCATTCAAACAGTGGTTACTGCTAAATTGTGCAGCCATGCGACTCCATTACTTAATACCTCCAAGACAGCTTTCTAAAGCACAGAGAGCTACGCTCTTTGACAATTTAAGCAGAGTGTACTAATCCTCGAATCATTTAAAAGAGGACTTGTTTTTCCTATCATCGTCACTTTAGCTAAGACAGGGAAAACTAATTGTCTTATTCCTGAGCACCAGAACAATTACTTCAGGCTTTTCAGGGTATGTTTAAAGGGGAAAATAAATATATTTGGGAATAGCAGCAGGTAATGTTAAGTTGTTTGGCTGGTTTTCAAAGATGATGTTAATTTGATTCCAATCGGCTGTAAACCAAAAGCAGGAATTGAATACGCTTATTGGACTTGCATTTATCTTTAAAGGGCAGTGTGTTTTTCTTTGTAGGTGTTAAGACCATTTGTAGAAATACTCAGTAGGAGAGTTTTGTGTTTCAAAATGTTAAATGCAGTGTTTGCGTTAATCCATCTTGCCATTTCTTCTTTTTAAATACAGAATTCAAGCCGTTTAAATGGAAATGGATCCATAAAAGAGGACGCAAAGACCACTGGTGTCACCCTAAAAAGGCCATCTTCAGCACCACCGATGGCCTGTGTTCAAAACCAGACAATTACCAGGCCTTCAATTACTGATCCGTCAAGAAAACAGAAGATCACCACCAGTATTCACAATAAATTGCCTGCTCGTCGGACTGTGTCACAGCCTGACTGTCTTAGCAGTGCTGCGGAGGACGAAGATCTCTACCAGGCTGTTCCTTCATCCACAATTACAAATTCGGTAATGCAAATGAAGCAAATGCAAACAAGCAAAAAAGTTTCTGATGAGATTTTTGTGGAGCCAACAGTGAATGAAAATCCTAAACTCAGCTCTGATAACACAGTCCCTTACGGTGCAGAATCTTCAGGAAAATCTGAGGAGGAGTCAAAGGGCTTATTTAAAAGGAATTGCAATGCAATGTCCTCTAATGGAATTCTGGTTGGAAAGGTAGTCCGTACATTGCAGCATTCCGGTTCTTCCTGTCAGAATGCTGACGAAGGAAGATCCCAGCATGAGCTGCCAAAAACCGATTCACTAAATGGTGCTATTAGGTTAGTTAATGAATCGAAAGAAAACGGACTGAAACTTGATGATTCCACTTGCCGAGTTGAACCTGTTAAACCTTCTGAGATGTTCTTTTCTAAAACAAATGGATTGCTTGAAACATAGATTTGCTCCATCGAGAATTTCTCACCTATGATGTATTCGGGAGTGTTTATTGTGTTCCTAATTCAGGTGAAATACTGAGAAAACACAGCACAAATGTGATTGTAAGACTTTGTGGTATTATCCCATTAGAATTTGCAGACCTGAGCTTACATTAGAACTTGTCAACTTAAGCTCAGCTGAGATAAAAATTCCTAAGTTTCATAAAGTAGATTTTGGGAGGTGAGTTGGGGTTATCTTTGAAGTGTAGATAATGCATACAACTCAAAACGGTCTTGCTTACCATTTAATGGAGAAATTCTGACAAGACTAGTCCTCAGTACTACTACAAATAGTATTTTTTTGTCTGCTGACTTGTGCGTTTTGATTGCAGATGCCTGGAGCTATGCCTTCAGTCAATCGAGAAATCATCACGGAGTCCCTCACAGCCAGCCAGCTGAACAGCTTGTCAGAGGAAACGAGGTAAAATGAGCACAGTCTGATTAAGACAAGACCTTATGGAAGTTCGTTACGGTTTTATCTGTCTACTAATAGTATTTAATGGAAGGATTTAAATTAGTACAATTCCATACTGTATGTCCAGCGTTACGAACAGAACTAATGATCAGCACTGAGCATATCACTCTGATGCAGGTTGGTGCCTCAAGGAGAACTTGTGTTCCTTCATAGAATGTTTTTCCATTTTTCTCCACTGTCTGGAGAAACACTGGCTGTTCCCCGCTCGCCCCTATGCCTTTTTTCTCAGAGCAGCAGGTGGAAGGAGACGGATGCATTTGCTTTTTTAGTGCAATGGCTTCAGAAGCAAGAGGGGAGAAAGCACTTTCTCAGGGAGCTGGAGAAGGTGTCCTAATCACAGGAGAGGTTTCTAAATGGCATATCTCTGCGAGTGTTCCTGTAGTCTGGAGGTTTTTGTTTGTTTGTTTGCCTTTGGAAGGTTTTACTGTTAATCTTCACGTCCTTCAGCAGAAGTGAGAAATGTGATTTTATTTTGTGCAGTGTCGCGGACCCTCCGAAATCTACTGGGAAGGATGAATACCTCGCACAGTACCAATGTGATGACGGTGGAGACAAGGAGAAACCAAGAAGATCAAAAGAACGTGACCTCATTTCAAAAGAAAACGTTTTGTACGGCAAAGAGTCTTCTGAGCCTGGTGAGAAATTGCGGCAAACTTCCTCTCTCGAGTGTGACACTGAATGTAGCTCTAAAAAGCTTTCCTCCTCAGCTATTGCAGAGAGATGCCAAGGTAGAAAGGACAAGACTAAAAACACTGAGAAAGAGCATTACCAAAGCAAGAGGGAACATGCTCCTAGTGAAGAGAAGGAGAGTCAAAAAGCAGGTCCTTCCAGCAAGAGGAGGTGTTCTCAGAGCGTGGAAGTTGTTCATCAAAAGCGTCACAAGCAGGAGCACTGGGAGGGAAGCAGGTGCAGATCTTTCCCTGGTGAAAGAAACAGCCCTGAGAATGGCAGAAGAGCAGTCAAATATTCAAAGTACAGATCTGGCAGCGGAGGAAGATCAGAACAAGGTAGCAATAGATATTACCGATCCAAAGGGGAAAGAAGTTGGAGCAGAGAAAGATACTATCGAGATGAAGCACGGAGGTGGGAAAGTTGTAGCTATTACAATGATTACTATTCACCTCATGCGACAGGAGACAGTAGAGAGAGAAAGTTCTCTCACGGCGATGCAGCCTTTGACAAATGGACTGCAACTTACTACGGCAGGTCACATAAGCATTATCATTACAAAAGTGGATGGCCTCACGGTTCCCTCTTGAGAGATGAAGATGGACGTCGCTTTAGCACACCCCGAGCAGACTTGCATCGTTGCTCGGTATCTCAGCAACATTCTGGAAGACATTCTCGTGAAAGACATGCGCTTCCACCTGTGTCAGCTCATTTGGAGAACTGTCGCCAGAAAAATGAAACAGAAGGAAACAGAAAAAGAAAATCTACCCGTGCAGAAGGTAGTGAAAGTGAAATAGAAAGACAGAAAGATAGAAAAGGAGCTTTTAGGTGGTGAAAAAAATGCAAAAATATCACAAGTTCTAGAAGAAAAAGAAGTCTAAGGATAAACATGGAGAGAAGGATTCCAAGTAAGCAAGGATTCCAGCATACTCCGCATTTTTTATCCTAATTCTTTTCTGGGTGCTTCTCATGTATTCCTTCTTTTTTTTTTTTCTCCTTTTTTTTTTCTTCTCTTTTTTTCTTCTTTTTTTTTTTTTTTTTTTTTTTTTTTTTTTTTCTGGTAGTTTCTAAGTTACTTAGATAGCATCAGCTGGCTGGGGATCATGTTGTTAGGTTGATCAGTGAAGATAGGAAAGCTATTGCTGAATTGTTTCAGAGCACTAGCTTTGGACCACATAGTTGGAAACACATCCGTACACCATTCTGGATTAGGTTAAAAGTTTTTTTCTGCTTGCACGTATTCCAGAGCTAGCCATTGTTAATGATCTGTGTACAAACCAGGACCTATGGTCCTCCAATCTGAGGGCTTAAGTTTGCTACATCTAAAGTAAGTTGCGTGTGCACAAAGCACCACAAAATAGCTGACATGCTGCAAATCATCACCTGTGGTAAAATAAATAAAGTTTCATATAGGCAACAAGTGCCACATCTTTTTTTCTCTTTTAAACTTGCATGTTTCTTTCAGACTTCACGATTTGTGTTTCTGTGTGCTCCACTTTGACAATGCCAATCCCAAGCGTAAAACAAGAAGAAAAAGGAGAAGAAAAAGAAGAAAAAAGAGAAACAGCAGGAAAGTGAAAGGCTCCTTGGAACACTTAGATCCTCGTTTCCAGAAGATAACGCGGGAGAAGAAGGAAGAATCCCATCCTCCAGATGGCTCTTCATGTGAGCAATGCAGAAGTGAGAGCAGTAAACAACCTTACAAGGAAGGGAAGCCTTCCAGTGCAGGCGAAAGCAAGAAATACACCTCCGTCTCATCCAACGAGTGTATTAAAGGTAAGCGGCCGCAGTGTGTTTGAGGAATTCCTTTTCTATTAATGTAGAGATTATTTCCAACAGTCTTGAAGTGCTTGGTGACTTAACAGTCTGCTGGATATTAAAAAAAAAAGCTGATGGACTTTTTCTTTCCGTTTTTAAATGACCACTAGGAAAGAATGCCTGAAATAAAGAGGTGAAAGGCAAATAGTTTTCATTTGGTGTGATGATTAAGTGGCAAACAAGAGGAAGAGTTGCAAGATCCCTTCTTAAATTCAGTCCAGCCAAGTAGGAAAAGTAAACGTGGACAGCTGTACCTTGGCAAAGAAGATAGTAGGGAGCAAGGAGGTTTAGCAGTCAAGATGGAAGGTGATGCCATGAGGCTTACAGGCTAGTAATGTTCTAGTGAAACCCAGCCTTCCTAAAGAAGCCTGCCTGAATAATTCCTGTGAATAACAGACTCTGTTCAGCTATTTCCTAACATAGAAACGGTGCTGACTGCTTCTTCAGAGTAACATAAGTTAGTGATACTACTGAAATAGTTGTGGTTCAGACGTAGATCTGATTTCTCCTAAGCACGCTGAATTCACAGCTGTTGATCCTCCAGCGGAGGCTTTGCAATTGAACACCTGGAGAATAGGTAAATTTCCCGCTGTTGTTCTCCTCTCCTCTTGTTTTGTTTTGTTTTGTTTTGTTTTCCTAGTAGAATAGGCTTAAGACTCTGAAGAAACAGGCTGCTTTTTTTCATTTCCAACACTGGCTGTTCCTCCTGAGCCCCGCCTTCTATTTTTGCAGTCACAGGATATGTGAATGTAAATTCTTGGGAGAGAGGTAGAAAACTCTGTTTCAACTGGTGTTTTTTTCGGCTATGTGGGGAGACCAAATAGGGTGGTTTTGAATCTTCTGGCTCTTATTCAGAGCAGCAGCATGTGGAGGGAGACAGATGCGTGTGCTTTTTTAGTGCAATGGCTTCAGAAGCAAGAGGGGAAAAACACTTTCTCTGGGAGCTGGAGAAGGTGTCCTTATCGCAGGAGAGGTTTCTAAATGGCATATCTTTGCGAGTGTTCCTGTAGTCTGGAGGTTTTTGTTTGTTTGTTTGCCTTTGGAAGGTTTTACTGTTAATCTTCACGTCCTTCAGCAGAAGTGAGAAATGTGATTTTATTTTGTGCAGTGTCGCGGACCCTCCGAAATCTACTGGGAAGGATGAATACCTCGCACAGTACCAATGTGATGACAGTGGAGACAAGGAGAAACCAAGAAGATCAAAAGAACGTGACCTTATTTCAAAAGAAAACGTTTTGTACGGCAAAGAGACTTCTGAGCCTGGTGAGAAATTGCGGCAAACTTCCTCTCTCGAGTGTGACACTGAATGTAGCTCTAAAAAGCTTTCCTCCTCAGCTATTGCAGAGAGATGCCAAGGTAGAAAGGACAAGACTAAAAACACTGAGAAAGAGCATTACCAAAGCACGAGGGAACATCACGGAACATTTTCCGTGATTTTCTTCCTGAGCAGAAGTGTGCAGTACTCCTTTTCCATTAATGTAGAGATTATTTCAAACAGTCTTGAAGTGCTTGATGACTTACCAGTCTGCAGATGTATTATCAAACCAAAAAAAAAAACCCGACTTGGTAGACTATTTTTTTCCCACTTTTGAATGACTACTAGGAAGAAGGTTGTTCCGGCATCAAGAAAGTCATGTGGAATGTAACAAAATTTACTGAACCAGTAAATAAAAACTATATTTTTCTATTAGTTCCATTGTTTCAACTCTTCTGACGCTTATGGATGGCACAGATAACAGAGGGGAGATCGTGGTAATCGGAGCTACCAACAGACTGGATTCTATAGATCCTGCTTTACGAAGACCAGGACGCTTTGGCAGAGAGTTCCTCTTCAACTTGCCAAATAAAGAGGTGAGAACTTAAATTCAACGTTAGTTCTACCATGGCAAAGTCCAACTTTATAGGAAAAAAAAATAATTGACAACTTGAACAAAAGAGTGATATGTGGAGACACTGCGTTGTTCCATGGAGGGCAAATCTGGTACTGGATATATATGGTCAGGATGATACCACCAAGTAGTTAGGTCTATAATCAAACCTTTCATTCTCAAAGTTGTACCTGTTTGCTTAACTATTTAGTCCACTTGGGCGTTTTCATCATGAAGTTGTGTTTTTGGTCTCAATCCTTCACTTCTGAATGAATAGGGGACGTGTTTGCATTTGATTGTGCCCCGGATTGGTGGTAGTAGTTTGAGTCATAATTATTTTCTTCTTTATAGTAATTGTAGCAATTTGAAGCATTGTGCCAGAAGTGCTTTCTGTGAATTTACTGCCTGAAAAGCAAATGTGATGAAGTAATGAGACTGTCACAATGAAAGCTTGCTAAGTTTTAGAGAAGATTTTTGGACAACAAAGAAATGTTTCTGGATAAATTTTTCATTACAGTATTTTCCTCTGGGTCATTAGGTCCCGTAGTTTGGAAACTTGTTATTGAAGCTATAAATGCCTTTTCTTTCATTGTAGGTTCCTAGAAAAAGTTCAGTATAACAAATAAGAAATATTCAATTTCCTGGTTGAAAATGCAGAGTGTATATTAAATAACTGTAAAATACTTGAAAGTTGAGCAAATAAGAAAAGCGTATTAATAGATGAGGGGTTTTGAGGAAGGACTGGTTTTTTTTTGTTTGTTTATTTGTTTGCTTGCTTTTTGGTTTGTTTGTTTCTTGGTATTTT